>NC_140002.1:6964701-7034915 GCF_964263955.1 Coregonus lavaretus | reverse complement strand
CCTTAACATTAACAAAAAACCCTAACCGAAAAACAATGTTTTTTGTTATTTCCCCCCCACTTAATTAAGATCAGAGTGCAGTTATCACAAAACATATGATTTTCTGTGTTATAGTCGATAGGCTATAAAGGCCTGGGAAAGTAATTCAAATAAAACCAGAGAGAAAGAGGCGAACTTTAGGCTACACGGTGAATTTGCAAGGCATGCAAGATGCAGATTACCAAAATATATGAGCAAGCTTCTGCCTGCACCTCCTCTCTCTCCCTCCTGCTGGCCTGTCTGCACCTCCTCTCTCTCCCTCCTGCTGGCCTGTCTGCACCTCCTCTCCCTCCCTCCTGCTGGCCTGTCTGCCCCTCCTCTCCCTCCCTCCTGCTGGCCTGTCTGCCCCTCCTCTCTCTCCCTCCTGCTGGCCTGTCTGCCCCTCCTCTCCCTCCCTCCTGCTGGCCTGTCTGCACCTCCTCTCTCTCCCTCCTGCTGGCCTGTCTGCCCCTCCTCTCTCTCCCTCCTGCTGGCCTGTCTGCCCCTCCTCTCCCTCCCTCCTGCTGGCCTGTCTGCACCTCCTCTCTCTCCCTCCTGCCTCATTATATGAAATTACAGTAGGCTACGGGTAGCCTTTATCGATTACCCTTTTCAAACATAATGGAATGTGGCCCCTTGAAAGCCTCGGCTACGGATTGTTTTTCTGTCTGTTACGGTAGGCTACACTACGGATTTTTTAATGCCCACACGAAACCTTCTCTGGAGATATGAACTGGCATTTTAGTTGTCTGTAAAGGAATGAGGCTTCTAAAGCGGGACTAACGTCCATCACTAGTTGACCAGAACTGTTAATCAAATAATCTTAAGCTGCTGCACGCAGCCTGCGCGCAGACCAATCACTGAACAAAAATATAAACTCAACATGTAAAGTGTTGGTCCCATGTTTCATGAGCTGAAATAAAAGACCCCAGAAATGTTCCATACACAGAAAAGGTTTACTAATTTTGTGCACAAATTAGTTTACATCCCTTTGCCAAGATAATCAATCCACCTGACAGGTGTTGCATATCAAGAAGCTGATTAAACAGTATGATCATTACACAGGTGCCTCTTCTGCTGGGGACAATAAAGGACACTAAAATGTGCAGTTTTGTCACACAACACAATGCTACAGACGCCTCAAGGTTTGAGGCAGCGTGCAGTTGGCATGCTGACTGCAGGAATGTCCACCAGAGCTGTTGCCAGAGAATATAATGTTAATTTCTCTACTATGAGCCGCCTCCAACATCGTTTTAGAGAATTTGGCAGTATGTTCAACTGGCCTCACAACCGCAGATCACGTGTATGGCGTCGTGTGGGAGAGCGGTGTGCTGATGTCAACGTTGTGAACAGAGTGCCCCATGGTGGCGGCGGGGTTATGCTATGGGCAAGCATAAGCCACGGACAATGAACACAATTGCATTTTATCGATGGCAATTTTAATGCAGCGAGATACCGTGACAAGCTCCTGAGGAAGATGAAAATGTACTAGTTTTTCCATGGCCTGCATACTCACCAGACATGTCACCCATTGAGCATGATTGGGATGCTCTGGATCGACGTGTATGACAGCGTGTTCCAGTTCCTGCCAATATCCCGCAACTTCACACAGCCATTGAAGAGGAGTAGGACAACATTCTACAGGACACAATCGAAAGCCTGCGAAGGAGATTTGTCGCGCTGCATGAGGCAAATGGTGGTCACTCCAGATATTGACTGGTTTTCTGATCCACGCCCCAATTTTGCTTTTTAAGGTATCTGTGACCAACAGAATCATATCTGTATTCCCATTTGTGTGAAATCCATAGATTAGGGCCTAATGAATTTATTTCAATTGACTGATTTCCTTATATGAACTGTAACAGTAACATCTTTGAAATTGTTGCATGTTGCATTTATATTTTTGTTCAGTATACTTAAAAGTTTGTTAAATACCGTGACTTACCAAGACATTTAGTAGAAATAAAACAAATCTAGCTACCATACCATAAAAAAACAGCATACAAAACAACACAGCAGCACATCAATCTGATACGTTTATTGTTGCTAAGGAAACAATAAAGAACATTTTATGCCAGAGCAGAATTCTACTGTCACCTTGTTTTTTATTGTCTGAAATTATTTTGTATCGTTTTAACGGAAAACCGATTTTAAAAAATGCAGTTTAAACGTTAAAACAAAATTGTCCAATTGTCACATCCCTAGTTTGTGCCTCCCTGATGCCATTGGCTAGGTTACCTGTATCTGACTGCCTCTCACAACATAACTGAAGAGCTGGATTTTTCACTGTTGGTCAAGATGAGATTTTCCATCTCCACCCCATCATTCTTGGGGTGAGGTAACACAGAAGTACTAGAAGTATTCTACAGCCTGATCTATGGGTGAACAATGTGCTGTTCCCCACTCTGGCTGCACTCAACAGTGGAGGTGATTGAGTGAGCCGATTGGAGGCTCTGACTGGTGCGGGCACGATACTCGCGACCTACTGCGAGTTCCATTGGGCCTGCCAGTCTCTCCTAGCCCCCGCTTACCCCTCGGCTCACCCCCTCCTTCCCTCCCCTGCTTGCCAGGACTGCAGTTAGTGGCCCTCCATAAAGTACAGTACAGTACAGAACCGTACAGCCAGACGACACCTGTGAGTGCAGGGAGAGTCATCAATCACGACGACAACACGATTGACCACAGGCACCTCAAGTAATCTCATCAAGGATATGGATTGATATTTTGCCAGGGAGGTTAAGGACTGTATTATAATGCATCCATTGATTTGGAAGGGACAGGGGTGGGAAATCTCCAGTGTGTTATACCTGGGTGACCTCTTGAGCAGCATTTGAATTACTGGCAGCCATTCTGCCGGGCTCAAATAATAGGATGTAATTTAACATTTGATTAAGCAAACTTGGGAAACTTAAACTTTTCTGGCATTAAAGGAAAGATTCACCCATTTTAAATGTTATATAGTTTTTGTGCATCTCTGAGCAATGTTCTATCGATGTCCAGGGTCAGTTGGTGTTTTCATGTGTACACTGTATCTATTAGTTGTTCAAGCAGGCAGAAATACAGCTGGTATGACAAGTTTTGCATCATATGCATTCAAAATGGGTGAATCTTTCCTTTTAGTAGCAGTCTTCTTCCCTGAAGGAGCAGGCACCGTACTGTATGGCCACCGCTTTGCGAGCTCCGACCCAACTTTACTATTTTGTGATTCTTTTGTTGTTTATTTTTACTTTATTTTCACGAAATGGATCCACTATAATTTCTTACAACCAAAAATAACTTTTGAACATCAGATTAGCAGTTACTTACCTCAATTCCGGCTTCGAGTTCAGCTTGTCTGTCCTGGGCTCTTTCTGTAATTCCAAGAAAAAAAATTGGGCTTCCCAAGAGGAAACGCTGACGTTACAGAGGCAAGAGAGGGGGGATCCTGGCGAGATTAAGGCAAAGGGAGAACCGGCCGCCTCTTACATTTACATTTACGTCATTTAGCTCTTCCCTCCTTCCCTCCTTTTCACTTAATAATAAGATGGATGACCTCCGATCGCAGATTTGCTACCAACGGGACTCTCGAAACTAAAATATTCTCTGCTTTCTGAAACATAGCTCTCGGACAAGATACCCCCCATGGCTATCCAACTCGATGGATTCTCCATTCACCGTGCGGACAGGACAGTGGATTCTGAGAAATCGAGGCAGTGAGGGGTTTGCCTCTTCATCAACAACAACTGGTGTGCTGACTCGAGTGTGGTGGATGTGTTGACCCATTGTTCACCCGTCTTGAAATACCTGATGGTCAAATTCTGACCCTTTTACCTCCAGAGGGAGTTTTCAGCTGTTATCATGACTGTTGTATACATTCCACCTCAGGACAAGAAAAATAACAAGCTGGCACTTAACAACTATACGATGCTATGACCAAGCAGGAAAACTTACATCCAAAGGCTGCTTTTCTGGTTGCCGGCAATTTTAATTCTGCATCATTAGACACGTAATGCCCAACTTCCATCAACACGTCTCCCTCGTCACCAGGGGAGATAAAGTCCTAGACCACTGTTCTTCTACCCACAAGCAAGCATACAAGGCCCTCCCTCGTCCGCCATTTGACATATCAGATCATGACTCCGTACTCCTGCTTCCTGTTTATAAGCAGAAGCTCAAACAGGAATTACCCGTGACTCACCAGAATCAGAGATTATGCTTGAAATATGTTTCGGCTTCATTAGGAAATGCATCGGCGACGTTGTCCCCACAGTGAAGGTTCGCTGCTTCCCCAATCAAAAGCCCTGGATTAACACAGAGGTTGGTGCTAAACTAAAGGACAGGGCTACCGCACACAGGGCTATCGCAGACAACCCTGAGGCTACGGCTTAAGATAGGAACAAGTACCAGAAGTCCCGCTATGACCTCCGCAGAGTCATCAAACGAGCTAAAGGACAATATAAAAAAGGCAAGCACGCCACATCGACGGGGCTGCAATAGAGCGGGTCGAGAGTTTCAAGTTCCTCGGTGTCCTCACACATGCACACAGTCATGAAGAAGGCGCGACAGCGCCTCTTCCCCCTCAAGAGGTTGAAAAGGTTTGGCATGGGCCCTCAAGTTCTACAGTTGTACCATTGAGAGCATTGACTGGCTGCATCACTGCTTGGTATGGCAATAGCACCACCCTCGATTGCATGGCGCTACAGAGGGTGGTGTGGACAGCCCAGTACATTACTGGGGCCGAGCTCCCTGCCGTCCAGGACCTCTACATCAGGCGGTGTGAAAGGAATGCCCGGAAAATCATTAAAGACTCCATCCACGGCAAGCGGTACCAGTGCATCAAGTCTGATACCAACAGGCTCCTGAACAGCTTCTATCCCCATGCCATAAGACGGCTAAATATCTAACTAAATAGCTAACAAAATGGCTACACGGACTATCTGAGTTGATGGAGTTGACCCAATCTCTATGCACACTCACATGACCCTACACACTTACGCACACTGACACTCCAACATACATACAAACACTCACTCCATCATTTGCTCACACACACATACAGTAATATGCACATACATTTACATTGACTCTACACACCCACTTACATAAAATCATCCTATACGCTGCTGCTACTCTGTGTATCATATATCCTGATGCCTAGTCACCTTACCCCACCTTACTGCATCTACCTTTATCACTCCAGTATCCCTGCACATTACAAATATGGTATAGGAACTGACCCTGTATATAGTATGCTTACTTACTTCATCGTTTTCTTCTTATTTCTTATTTTTATATCTCGTATGGTTTTGTTCTACCTTGTTATTTTAGTAATACATTGTTATTGATTACTGCATTGTTGGGGTTAGAGCTTGCAAGAAAGACATTTCACTGTACTTGTGAATGTGACATTAAAAAGTTGAAATTTTAAACATGAAACACCTATACTCAGACAGAAATGGCCTGAGTCATCCTGTGTTATCTGAGAGAGAGAAAGACTATGAACTATGACTAAAATACTAAAAGACAGCCCTCAGTTAGACTCGCTCAAGACAAAACACATCAACAACTTTGGGCATCTGGTGAACCTTACTCCTTCCCTCTCTCACTGGAGTGTTTCATCCATTCACCCTGCATGACCAGAGCTGCTGGGCCTTAGCGTGTTGCCCTTTGCAGGGCAACCGAGTGGCGCAGTGGTCTAAGGCACTGCAGCGCAGTGTAAGCTGTGTCACTAGAGATCCTGGTTCGAATCCAGGCTCTGTCGTAACCGGCCGCGACCGGGAGACCAATGGGGCGGCGCACAATTGGCCCAGCGTCGTCCAGGGTAGGGGAGGGAATGGCCGGCAGGGGTGTAGCTCAGTTGGTAGAGCATGGCGTTTGCAATGCCAGGGTTGTGGGTTTGATTCCCACGGGGGACCAGTATAAGAAAATAATGTATGCACTCACTAACTGTAAGTCGCTCTGGATAAGAGCGTCTGCTAAATGACTAAAATGTAAAAATGTAAATGCAGGGGAAGGACAAAGTGAAGCCCATTGATCCAGCCTGATTGCATGCTCTTTACTGGGATGTACACGTAAGTAGAGGAAGAGGGGGAGAAATCTACATGTCAGGACGCAGCACTTCAATCCCTAAACAGACTTATCAATCAAGCCCATTTGGAGCAGCTAAACGCCTTTATTTATCAGCACCTGGTGCACTCCTGTCAATAAAACTCAATAACTTATGGAGAGGAGGTCAGAGAGAGAGCTTCCCAGCAGCACTGCCTGGGTGAGGGTCGGGATATTTATTATTATTTTTGGCCTTTCTGCTATTAGCCCATACAAACGCAGAGAGTCTCACCTTTACACAGTGTGCATTAGTGTGTAACCCAAACTGTTCAGACGCTACAGACCATTTTGTGAGAAGACTGATTTTCAGGATGTCTCATGGTCTGACGAACACCGCTCTAGCTCTGCCACCATTCACCGCAAATACGGAAGTGTTACATAGGCGGATGCGGTGGATTGAGACGCATCTCTAGCTTAAACTAATGGATTTTTATGGGGTTGTTTTTATTATGCTAATTCGATTTTCACAGGGTCACGGACATCGACCTTAGGGGCTAATAGGTGTTTGTGTGTGTGTTTGCAACGTGGCACCGTCATAGGATGCCACCTTTCCAACAAGTCAGTTTGTCAAATTTCTGCCCTGCTAGAGCTGCCGCAGTCAGCTATAAGTGCTGTTATTGTGAAGTGGAAACGTCTAGGAGCAACAACAGCTCAGCCAAGCTCACAGAATGGGACCGTCGAGTGGTGAAGCGCGTAGCACGTAAAAATCGTCTGTCCTCGGTTGCAACACTCCCTACCGAGTTCCATACTGCCTCTGGAAGCAACATCAGCACAATAACTATTCGTCGGGAGCTTCATGAAATGGGTTTCCATGACCGAGCAGCCACACATAAGCCTAAGATCACCATGCGCAATGCCAAGCGTTGGCTGGAGTGGTGTAAAGCTCGTCACCATTGGACTCTGGAGCTGTGGAAACGCATTCTCTAGAGTGATTAATCACGCTTCACCATCTGGCAGTCCGACGGACGAATCTGGGTTCGGCGGAGGCCAGGAGAATGCTACCTGCCCCAATGCAAAGTGCCAACTGTAAAGTTTGGTGGAGGAGGAATAATGGTCTGGGGCTGTTTTTCATGGTTCGGGCTAGGCCCCTTAGTTCCAGTGAAGGGAAATCTTAACGTTACAGCATACAATTACATTCTAGACGATTCTGTGCTTCCAACTTTGTGGCAACAGTTTGGGGAAGGCCCTTTCCTGTTTCATCATGACAATGCCCCTGTGCACAAAGTGAGGTCCATACAGAAATGGTTTGTCGAGATCGGTGTGGAAGAACTTGACTGGCCTGCACAGAGCTCTGACCTCAACTCCATCGAACACCTTTGGGATGAATTAGAACGCCGAATGCAAGCCAGGCCTAATCGCCCAACATCAGTGCCCGACCTCACTAATGCTCTTTTTAGAATGAGATGTTCGACGAGCAGGTGTCCACATACTTTTGGTCATGTAGTGTATGTTGGTGTGTGTGTGTGTGTGTGGTTGGTGTGTGTGTGTGGTTGGTATGTGTGTGTGTGGTTGGTGTGTGTGTCTGTGTGTGTGTGTGTGTGTGTGTACAGTGAGGGAAAAAAGTATTTGATCCCCTGCTGATTTTGTACGTTTGCCCACTGACAAAGACATGATCAGTCTATAATTTTAATGGTAGGCTTATTTGAACAGTGAGAGACAGAATAACAACAAAAAATCCAGAAAAACTAATGTCAAAAACGTTATAAATTGATTTGCATTTTAATGAGGGAAATAAGTATTTGACCCCTCTGCAAAACATGACTTAGTACTTGGTGGCAAAACCCTTGTTGGCAATCACAGAGGTCAGACGTTTCTTGTAGTTGGCCACCAGGTTTGCACACATCTCAGGAGGGATTTTGTTACCACTCCTCTTTGCAGATCCAAGTCATTAAGGTTTCGAGGCTGACGTTTGGCAACTCAACCTTCAGCTCCCTCCACAGATTTTCTATGGGATTAAGGTCTGGAGACTGGCTAGGCCACTCCAGGACCTTAATGTGCTTCTTCTTGAGCCACTCCTTTGTTGCCTTGGCCGTGTGTTTTGGGTCATTGTCATGCTGGAATACCCATCCACGACCCATTTTCAATGCCCTGGCTGAGGGAAGGAGGTTCTCACCCAAGAATTGACGGTACATGGCCCCGTCCATCGTCCCTTTGATGCAGTGAAGTTGTCCTGTCCCCTTAACAGAAAAACACCCCCAAAGCATAATGTTTCCACCTCCATGTTTGACGGTGGGGATGGTGTTCTTGGTGTCATAGGCAGCATTCCTCCTCCTCCAAACATGGCGAGTTGAGTTGATGCCAAAGAGCTTGATTTTGGTCTCATCTGACCACAACACTTTTACCCAGTTTTCCTCTGAATCATTCAGATGTTCATTGCCAAACTTCAGACGGGCCTGTATATGTGCTTTCTTGAGCAGGGGGACTTTGCGGGCGCTGCAGGATTTCAGTCCTTCACGGCGTAGTGTGTTACCAATTGTTTTCTTGGTGACTATGGTCCCAGCTGCCTTGAGATCATTGACAAGAACTCCCATGTAGTTCTGGGCTGATTCCTCACCGTTCTCATGATCATTGCAACTCCGCGAGGTGAGATCATGCATGGAGCCCCAGGCTGAGGGAGATTGACAGTTATTTTGTGTTTTTTCCATTTGCGAATAATCGCATCAACTGTTGTCACCTTCTCACCAAGCTGCTTGGCGATGGTCTTGTAGCCCATTCCATCCATGTGTAGGTCTACAATCTTATCCCTGACATCCTTGGAGAGCTCTTTGGTCTTGGCCATGGTGGAGAGTTTGGAATCTGATTGATTGATTGCTTCTGTGAACAGGTGTCTTTTATACAGGTAACAAGCTGAGATTAGGAGCACTCCCTTTAAGAGTGTGCTCCTAATCTCAGCTCGTTACCTGTATAAAAGACACCTGGGAGCCAGACATCTTTCTGATTGAGAGGGGGTCAAATACTTATTTCCCTCATTAAAATGCAAATCAATTTATAACATTTTTGACATGCGTTTTTCTGGATTTTTTTGTTGTAATTCTGTCTCTCACGGTTCAAATAAACCTACCATTAAAATTATAGACTGATCATTTCTTTGTCAGTGGGCAAACATACAAAATCAGCAGGGGATCAAATACTTTTTTCCCTCACTGTATGTAAGTGTTGAGACACACAGACTCAGAAAGTAAAGCTAAGTATCTATTTTCTATTACCTGCAATAAAATCAAATTAATGACAACGTTACAATGATAATCCTCAGATTTGACCTAGCAGCTCTCATATGTCTCTCAAGCTAACTACACCTTGAACATACATTACACACTGTACCAACACATTTTCAAGGTGACTTCTACTACAGCCTTTAAATCTACTTCCATTTCGATCAGTCACTGAAAACCTGCACGGTGGCGAGCCGCTCGACAATTCTACTTTTCCATAGACCTCTTTACAGATAAGTCTCTCCTGGCTGCATGTCACAGTCTCTGGTCTCTCTCTCTCTCTTTGCTGTCTGCAGTCTGTCCCTGTGCCATGGCGTTAGTGGAGCAGCACAGACGGAGAGAGAGAGAGAGAGAGAGAGAACCTCCCCACGGTACAGGTTTAATTTAGCAGGTAATGAGCGTTCTGCCTCTGTCACTCAGGACCTTAGCTTACCTGCCTGAGAGGGGAATACAACCAGTCCCACAGTATGTCTGCATCCCAAATCGCACCCTATCACCTATATTGTGCACTACTTTTGACCAGAGCCCTATGAGCCCAGTTCAAAATAGTGTACTATAAAGGTAATAGGGTGACATTTGGGATGCAGCCCCTGTCCCACAGTATCACCAACCTGTTTGACTCCCAACCTGGCTGACTCCCCCTGTTCAGATCAATGAACGCATGTCTGTCTGTCTGTATGTCTGTCCCAACCCTCTGACCTGTCCTGTCTACAAGGGAGGGTCAGTGTTAACTATGCCCAGCTTCTGTCTTCCAGACCCAGTGTGTGTGTGTGTGTGTGTGTGTGTGCACGTGTGTTGGATTGTGTGTGTGAGAGAGAGAGAGGGGGGGAGGGTTAGTGGCAGGCACATGATAGCTCCAGTCTGATGTTATTTAGTGTAACTCAAAGCAGGACTGGACAAACTATGGACTGGATGGCTGAGCTGGTCCAGAGATGAATAGAGAAGCTTATACTGAGCTTAAATCTGAGACAGAACATTCTATGTCTGGAAATAGATCAGACCTGGGCCTGGCCACCAAGCTAAAGAAGGATCAGTAGAGGCAGGCAAAGATGAACAGCAAAAATATATTTCAAGACTGCTTCTATACCACAGAATCTGAGAGAAATACTTTTTTGCATGTTTTGAGTCCAGCCTTTGGGTCAGCCTGGGATTTAAACTATCTTTCCCACAAAAATGTCAATTGAAAATACATTAAATTAAGCCTGAAATGTTCATGCTGGATGCTGTTGGTGAGGTGATCATGGGTGGCTAGTTGGCGGGGCATGTTGAGGGGCAGAGAGGACTGTCTTAGCCAGAGGCAGAGCTGTCTCAATCAGGCCAAACAGAGCAGGACGGGGCCTTCACCCTCACCTGCTCCACTCAGCCACTCTAGATCTACTGGGGTTTTTATGACATGACACACTCAGTAAGGGGACATGCCGCTCAACTTTCTCCCCACCTCATTCTCCATTGCCCCCAAAATCCCAGAGCGAGCATGCACGCAAGCACACATACGCACACATATACGCACACACACACACACACACACACACACACACACACACACACACACACACAAACGCACACGCACACGCACACGCACATCAGTGTGGCGCGTTGCCAAGAGAGCCCATCAAAGAGCACTGTTCCACAGGGTCAAGCCTGGTGTCAACGCCGCCATCCCAGCAGTCGCACACAGTGTCTTCCTCTCAAAGTCAACGCTGCAAATTAGGTTTCACATCCTGTCCTTTAAAAAGAGGTAGCGAGAGAGAGAGGGAGGGGGGAGGAGGAAAGGGAGGAGGAATTAACTAATTTCTCTCCGGTCCGAGATCCACTGTGTACACAGCTACATCAATCAGTCCAGTAATCCGTTGTCACTCCGGCTGCATACTAACAGCTGTCTGCACGGACTGCATGCCCCATAGGCACCAGTCTGGAGCACAGAGGATGTCACCCTTCGCTTGCTATCTCAAACAGGTATAAAACAGATCCATATTCAAGAGAGAATCTACATATGAAGACCACAGCACCCATCCAATAAACAAACCAAAATACAAATGTCCAATTATTTTGGTGTATTAAAGTTAATCCAAAGTCTTTTAGAGATAGAAACACATATCAATGTTGAGGTTTGCAGACAAATGAAGCCGATTCAAGTTTAATTTAACAGAGAATGTTTACACCTCCTAATATCATTCACTTGCTGAGCTGTTAACTATTGATTGCAGTCACTGGAATACCCACGGCTTCACTGTTTAAAATACCATTTGAGTTTACAGATTGTGGATTCAAATAGTAATGTCTGCAAGTTTCCACTTAATTTCCTTAAACCTGAAATTGTAATCTTCTGGTAAGGGCGTACTTTTGCTTTTATGGAAGGTCATATACAGTTGAAGTCGGAAGTTTACATACACTTAGGTTGTAGTCATTAAAACACGTTTTTCAACCACTCCACAAATGTATTGTTAACAAACTATAGTTTTGGCAAGTCGGTTAGGACATCTACTTTGTGCGTGACACAAGTAATTTTCCAACAATTGTTTACAGACAGATTATTTCACTTATGATTCATTGTATCACAATTCCAGTGGGTCAGAAGTTTACATACACTAAGTTGACTGTGCCTTTAAACAGCTTGGAAAATTCATGGCATGGCTTTAGAAGCTTCTGATAGGCTAATTAACATCATTTCAGTCAATTGGAGGTGTACCTATGCATGTATTTCAAGGCCTACCTTCAAACTCAATGCCTCTTTGCTTGACATCATGGGAAAATCAAAAGAAATCAGCCAAGACCTCAGAAAAAAAATTTCTAGACCTCCACAAGTCTGGTTCATCCTTGGGAGCAATTTTCAAACGCCTGAAGGTACCACGTTCATCTTTACAAACAATAGTACTCAAGTATAAACACCATGGGACCACGTAGCCGTCATACCGCTCAGGAAGGAGACGCGCTCTGTCGCCTAGAGATGAACGTACTTTGGTGCGAAAGGTGCAAATCAATCCCAGAACAACAGGAAAGGACCTTGTGAAGGTGCTGGGTGGAAGCCGCCTAGTGAAGATTGAAGAGGCGCTGTTGTGTGGGTGGACCATTTCAGATCATCAGTGATGTGTATGCCGAGGAACTTGAAGCTTTCCACCAGCTCCACAACGGTCCCATCGATGTGGATAGGGGTGTGCTCCCTCTGCTGTTTCCTGAAGTCCACGATCAGCTCCTTTGTTTTGTCGACATTGAGGGAGAGGTTATTTTCCTGGCACCACACTCCCAGGGCCTTCACCTCCTCTCTGGAGGCCTACTACTGTTGTGTCATCTGCAAACTTGATGATTGAGTTGGAGGCATGCGTGGCCACACAGTCATGGGTGAACAGGGTAGTACAGGAGGGGGCTGAGCACACACCCTTGTGGGGCCCCTGTTTTGAGGATCAGCAAAGTGGAGGTGTTGTTTCCTAACTTCACCACCTTGGGGCGGCCCATCAGGAAGTCCAGGACCCAGTTGCACAGGGCGGGGTTCAGACCTAGGGCCCCGAGCTTAATGATGAGCTTGGAGGGTACTATGGTGTTGAATGCTGAACTATAGTCAATGAACAGCATTCTTACATAGGTATTCCTCTTGTCCAGATGGGATAGGGCAGTGTGCAGTGCAATGGCGATTGCATCGTCTGTGGATCTATTGGGGCGGTAAGCAAATTGAAGTGGGTCTAGGGTGTCAGGTAAGGTAGAGGTGATATGATGGCCTCCTGTAGCTCAGTTGGTAGAGCATGGCGCTTGCAACGCCAGGGTTGTGGGTTCGATTCCCACGGGGGGCCAGTATGAAAAATGTATGCACTCACTAACTGTAAGTCGCTCAGGATAAGAGCGTCTGCTAAATGACTAAAATGTAAAAATGTAAATTATCCTTAACTAGCCTCTCAAAGCACTTCATGATGACAGAAGTGAGTGTTACGGGGCGATAGTCATTTAGTTAAGTTACCTTTGCTTTCTTGGGTACAGGAACAATGGTGTACATCTTGAGGCAAGTGGGGACCGCAAACTGGGATAGGGAGAGATTGAATATGTCCGTAAACACTCCAGCCAGCTGGTCTCCGCATGCTCTGAGGACGCGGCTAGGGTTGCCTTCTGGGCCAGCAGCCTTGCGAGGGTTAACACACTTAAATGTCTTACTCACGTCGGCCACGGAGAAGGAGAGCCACAGTCCTTGGTAGCGGGCTGTGTCGGTGGCACTGTATTATCCTCAAAGCGGGAGAAGGTGGTGTTTAGCTTGTCCGGAAGCAAGACATCGGTGTCCGCGACGTGGCTGGTTTTCCCTTTGTAGTCCGTGATTGTCTGTAGACCCTGCCACATATGTCTTGTGTCTGAGCCGTTGAATTGCGACTCCACTTTGTCTCTATACTGACGTTTCGCCTGTTTGATTGCCTTACGGAGGGAATAACTACACTGTTTGTATTCGGCCATATTCCCAGTCACCTTGCAGAATAATAGTAGAGAGAATGATTTATTTCAGCTTTAATATCTTTCATCACATTCCTAGTGGGTCAGAAGTTTACATACACTCAATTAGTATTTGCTAGCGTTGCCTTTAAATTGTTTAACTTGGGTCAAACGTTTCGAGTAGCCTTCCACAAGCTTCCCACAATAAGTTAGGTGAATTTTGGCCCATTCCTCCTGACAGAGCTGGTGTAACTGAGTCAGGTTTGTAGGCCCCTTGCTTGCACACGCTTTTTCAGTTCTGCGCACACATTTTCTATAGGATTGAGGTCAGGGCTTTGTGATGGCTACTCCAATACCTTGACTTTGTTGTCCTTAAGCCATTTTGCCACAACTTTGGAAGTATGCTTGGGGCCATTTGCGACCAAGCTTTAACTTCCTGACTGATGTCTTGAGATGTTGCTTCAATATATCCACATAATTTTCCTTCCTCATGATGCCATCTATTTTGTGAAGCCCACCAGTCCCTCCTGCAGCAAAGCACCCCCACAGCATGATGCTGTCACCCCCGTGCTTCACAGTTGGGATGGTGTTCTTCGGCTTGCAGACCCCTTTTTCCTCCAAACATAACGATGGGCATTATGGCCAAACAGTTCTATTTTTGTTTCATCAGACCAGAGGACATTTCTCCCAAAAGTACGATCTTTGTCCCCATGTGCAGTTGCAAACCGTAGTCTGGCTTTTTTATGGCGGTTTGGGAGCATTGGCTTCTTCCTTGCTGAGTGGCCTTTCAGGTTATGTCGATATAGGACTCGTTTTACTGTGGATATAGATACTTTTGTACCTGTTTCCTCTAGCATCTCCACAAGGTCCTTTGCTGTTGTTCTGGGATTGATTTGCACTTTTCGCACCAAAGTACGTTCATCTCTAGGAGACAGAACGCGTGTCCTTCCTGAGCTGTATGACGGCTGCGTGGTCCCATGGTGTTTATACTTGTGTACTATTGTTTGTACAGATGAACGTGGTACCTTCAGACATTTGTAAATTGCTCCCAAGGATGAACCAGACTTGTGGAAGTCTAGAATATTTTTTTTTTGGCTGATTTCTTTTGATTTTCCCATGATGTCAAGCAAAGAGGCACTGAGGTAGGCCTTGAAATACATCCACAGGTACACCTCCAATTGACTCAAATGATGTCAATTAGCCTATCAGAAGCTTCTAAAGCCATGACATCATTTTCTGGAATTTTCCAAGCTGTTTAAAGGCACAGTCAACTTAGTGTATGTAAACTTCTGACACACTGGAATTTTGATACAGTGAAATAATCTGTCTGTAAACAATTGTTTTGAAAAATTACTTGTGTCATGCACAAAGTACATGTCCTAACCGACATGCCAAAACTATAGTTTGTTAACAAGAAATTTGTGGAGTGGTTGAAAAATGTGTTTTAATGACTCCAACCTAAGTGTATGTAAACTTCCGACTTCAACTGTACATGTCCTTGTTCAGCCAAGTTTCCGAGGAACATAGGATATTACAGTTCTTCAGGTCCCATTGATAGAATAATCTAGAACAGAGCTCATCCAGTTTGTTCTCCAGTGACTGTACATTCACCAATAGAAAAGAGGGTAGAGGCAGATTATTTACGCGCCTCCCATAGTTTAGTCAGGGTTCTCTCACGTCGGCCTCAATATCACAGTCTCTTTCTCTTCTGAGTGTCAGGGATTAGGGCCTGGTCCGGGGTGAGCAGTACGTCCTGTGCAGCTGACTCATTGAAGTAGAAATCTTCATCCAAATCGAGGTTAGTGATCACTGTTCTGATGTCCAGAAGCTCTTTTCGGTCACAGGAAACGATGGCGGAAACATTATGTACAAAAAAAGTTACGATCGTCGCTAAAAAACACAAAACAGCAGAATAGGTCAGGAGCCAGTAAAACGTCCGCTATACATTCCAGCGGCATTCTGGATTCCCTGTTCACCACTCCAGTGTCAATATCAGAGACCCTATATCCCTGTCCACCACTCCAGGTCAATATCACAGACCCTATATCCATGTCCACCGCTCTAGTGTCAACATCACAGGCCCTATATATCCCTATCCACTGCTCCAACACTCCAGTGTCAACACCACTGAGATTGGCTGAGACGAGTTGTAAAGCCCCAGCACGCTGCCACACACCACCATCTTATCTCATGTTTCAAAAGAAACCCTTCTGATGGATCTCATAAAGGTATGTGTGTTATGCTCTCAAATTGCCTTTCCGCTGAATATCATTTTACTGTCTGAGGTAAAATAAATGTGTGTTAGCTTAAGGGATAGAGACAGAGGAGGAGAGGAAAAGGCCATGAAAGGGGAAATGAAAAAAGCAATGGGGGTGTTACATCCACAGGCTTGACAATCACAATGGGAGTGGATTTGTTGGAATATATAAAACAAACAAAAACAACAAAACATCTATCTACCTCAGTGGAGACTGGTGACTTGAAACATTTAGGAGGATGGGAGACCCACGGTACAGGCGCGGAACGCACAGAGATGACAAAGCGTGTTTCAAAAATCGTCAAAGACTAATTATTTTAACCTAAAGCATTTAATAAAGACATTTATAGTACAATATTATGGGGAACGTGAATGAGAGGGCTACTTACACATTGTTGGGAAGGGATCACAGCAGTGATTGAATGAGGTTATGAGGCATGAGTTGAGGTGTTCAGAGGCTTGACTTAAGTGCAGGACAGGGGTTGAGGTGTTCATAGGCTTCAGTGCAGGACAGGCCCATCATGGATGGATGGTGTTGGAGAAGAGCTCAACTCTTCCACAGAGGGTAGGACAGGATTTGACTGGAATAGAAAACAAACAGGATTTAAAAAAGAAAACATCTATCTAACAGGTAGTGTTGAAGTCAATGTAGCCAGAGGAGGATGGAAGCTAGCTGTCCTCCAGCTATAACATGGTACTACCCCAGAGAGTGCTGTTGAAGTTACCATAGACCTTCATTGCAAAACAGTGCGTTTTAATCAATTATTTGGTGACATATTAATACATTTAGTATAGTTTTATCTAAAAATGAACTTTTTTTATGTTTCACTATTTTATTTATATTACATTTCAATGAGGAGGATGGTCCTCCCCTTCCTCCTCTGAGGAGCCTCCACTGATCTACCTATATAAATAAATGCATCGGATAAGGTTAGAGTATAAATGTAAAATACACTATGACAGTGGTAAGAAACACAAGTACAGTATTCTTTGCAGACAAGAAAATGATGCAGGGGTCATCTCAACCACCACCCTAACCTACCATTGCATACTGCATCTTTCAGACTCAAACCTCCAAACCCTCCCTACCTAGACAGATGGCTTATTTCCGAGCTGTTCCCAGCCAAACGACACCCCCTCCATCACTTTAACAAATCACACAGTGCTTCAATCTAGCATTGCTCTAATGTAACGCATTGTACATTCTCCTCTGGAGCGGGATCAAAGCCCTGTTTCCTGCTGGGCCAAGCTGGGGGCACAAGGTGCCTCACACTGAGTCAGAGTTCCCTCTTTCTTCTCCTCCCTCTCCTCCTTTCTCTCTTACACCCTCACTCCATCTCTCTCCTCCTCCAGCACCGCCTTTGATCCCTCAGGTGAAGGGCTGCCAGCCTGAGGTTGTGTGTGCGTGGCGGGAGGATGCAGTTGGAGTTGAAGGCAGTTGAGAGAGAGAGAGAGAGAGAGAGAGAGAGAGAGAGAGAGAGAGAGAGAGAGAGAGAGAGAGAGAGAGAGAGAGAGAGAGAGAGAGAATGTGTGCTAGCAAGAGAGAGTGCAGAGCATTTTCTTCTCCATGTCTCCACCCCTCACGCTCTCTCAACCCTTCCAACCCTCCAACCCCTCTCATCATTGTAAGGCGACCTCCAACCCCCTCATCATTGTAAGGCGACCTCCAACCCCTCTCATCATTGTAAGGCGACCTCCAACCCCCTCATCATTGTAAGGCGACCTCCAACCCCCTCATCATTGTAAGGCGACCTCCAACCCCCTCATCATTGTAAGGCGACCTCCAACCCCCTCATCATTGTAAGGCGACCTCCAACCCCTCTCATCATTGTAAGGCGACCTCCAACCCCCTCATCATTGTAAGGCGACCTCCAACCCCCTCATCATTGTAAGGCGACCTCCAACCCCCTCATCATTGTAAGGCGACCTCCAACCCCCTCATCATTGTAAGGCGACCTCCAACCCCCTCATCATTGTAAGGCGACCTCCAACCCCCTCATCATTGTAAGGCGACCTCCAACCCCTCTCATCATTGATACGTGGTGTAAGGCAACCCCCATACCCCCTCAGTCATGGCTGCTCTTCCGTAGGGAGTAAAGTCACACACACACTTGATCTTTGATTAACCTTCCTCTGAGTGGTGGTGTATTACTACTGACCTTAGTGTATTACTTAATCTGAGACCAAGACAGAACTAATCATATCCACAGGAAGTAGGGGTAGAGCATCACTGTGTACAGCTCCCACCATAGCCACAGGAAGTAGGGGTAGAGCATCACTGTGTACAGCTCCCACCATAGCCACAGGAAGTAGGGGTAGAGCATCACTGTGTACAGCTCCCACCATAGCCACGGGAAGTAGGGGTAGAGCATCACTGTGTACAGCTCCCACCATAGCCACGGGAAGTAGGGGTAGAGCATCACTGTGTACAGCTCCCACCATAGCCACGGGAAGTAGGGGTAGAGCATCACTGTGACCAGCTCCCACCATAGCCACGGGAAGTAGGGGTAGAGCATCACTGTGACCAGCTCCCACCATAGCCACGGGAAGTAGGGGTAGAGCATCACTGTGTACAGCTCCCACCATAGCCACAGGAAGTAGGGGTAGAGCATCACTGTGACCAGCTCCCACCATAGCCACGGGAAGTAGGGGTAGAGCATCACTGTGACCAGCTCCCACCATAGCCACGGGAAGTAGGGGTAGAGCATCACTGTGACCAGCTCCCACCATAGCCACAGGAAGTAGGGGTAGAGCATCACTGTGACCAGCTCCCACCATAGCCACGGGAAGTAGGGGTAGAGCATCACTGTGTACAGCTCCCACCATAGCCACGGGAAGTAGGGGTAGAGCATCACTGTGTACAGCTCCCACCATAGCCACAGGAAGTAGGGGTAGAGCATCACTGTGACCAGCTCCCACCATAGCCACGGGAAGTAGGGGTAGAGCATCACTGTGACCAGCTCCCACCATAGCCACGGGAAGTAGGGGTAGAGCATCACTGTGTACAGCTCCCACCATAGCCACGGGAAGTAGGGGTGCTGCAGCAGCACCCGCTGAAAAATCTGAATTAAGAAAAATATATTAATAAAACATATGTTTAAAATGTTTAAAATAAATCGTAGAAGTAGTGCACTGGGCCTTTAATAGTCCTGTATTAGCCGACCGATATATTTCCGTCTGCAAAAAAGATTAGTCCAGCCCCCCCCCCCCCCCCCCCCGGCTATGGCTCCCACATAGTAAATGCTAACTACCCAATATCTTTGTGAGCATTTGCAAAGAAACCTCCCTGTGTGATTACATTCAGTATAATTTAACACTGGATAATTGACATTCTGTGGGAGGGCCGTAGAGCCCAGTGAGCCTGGGAACAGTTAAGTTGCCCTATGATGCTGCTGTCTGTGTATACTATTGTTCTGAAGTTAGGGCCGTAGCTGCACTCCCTAAATGAGTGATGTTTCTCATTAGGGGATTGATATACAGTTGAAGTCGGAAGTTTACATACACCTTAGCCAAATACATTTAAACTCAGTTTTTCACAATTCCTGACATTTAATCCTAGTAAAAATTCCCTGTCTTAGGTCAGTTAGGATCACCACTTTATTTTAAGAATGTGAAATGTCAGATTAATAGTAGAGAGTGATTTATTTCATCTTTTATTTCTTTCATCACATTCCCAGTGGGTCAGAACTTTACATACACTCAATTAGTATTTGGTAGCATTGCCTTTAAATTGTTTAACTTGGGTCAAACGTTTCGGGTAGCCTTCCACAAGCTTCCCACAATAAGTTGGGTGAATTTTGGCCCATTCCTCCTGACAGAGCTGGTGTAACTGAGTCAGGTTTGTAGGCTTCCTTGCTCGCACACACTTTTTCAGCTCTGCCCACACATTTTCTATAGGATTGAGGTCAGGGCTTTGTGATGGCCACTCCAATACCTTAACTTTGTTGTCCTTAAGCCATTTTGCCACAACTTTGGAAGTATGCTTGGGGTCATTGTCCATTTGGAAGACCCATTTGCGACCAAGCTTTAACTTCCTGAGTGATGTCTTGAGATGTTGCTTCAATATATCCACATAATTTTCCTTCCTCATGATGCCATCTATTTTGTGAAGTGCACCAGTCCCTCCTGCAGCAAAGCACACCCACAGCATGATGCTGCCACCCCCGTGCTTCACGGTTGGGATGGTGTTTTTCGGCTTGCAAGCTTCGCCTTTTTCCTCCAAACATAACGATGGTCATTATGGCCAAACAGTTCTATTTTTATTTCATCAGACCAGAGGACATTTCTCCAAAAAGTACGATATTTGTCCCCATGTGCAGTTGTAAACCGTAGTCTGGCTTTTTTATGGTGGTTTTGGAGGAGTGGCTTCTTCCTTGCTGAGCGGCCTTTCAGGTTATGTCGATATAGGACTCGTTTTACTGTGGATATACATACTTTTGTACCTGTTTCCTCCAGCATCTTCACAAGGACCTTTGCTGTTGTTCTGGGATTGATTTGCACTTTTCGCACCAAAGTACGTTCATCTCTAGGAGACAGAACGCGTCTTCTTCCTGAGCGGTATGACGGCTGCGTAGTCCAATGGTGTTTATACTTGCGTACTATTGTTTGTACAGATGAACGTGGTACCTTCAGGCGTTTGGAAATTGCTCCCAAGAATGAACCAGACTTGTGGAGGTCTACAAATTTTTTTCTGAGGTCTTGGCTGATTTCTTTTGATTTTCCCATGATGTCAAGCAAAGAGGCACTGAGTTTGAAGGTAGGCATTGAAATACATCCACAGGTACACCTCCAATTGACTCAAATGATGTCAATTAGCCTAGCAGAATCTTCTAAAGCCATGACATAATTTTCTGGAATTTTCCAAGCTGTTTAAAGGCACAGTCAACATAGTGTATGTAAACTTCTGACAAACTGGAATTGTGATACAGTGAATTATAAGTGAAATAAGCTGTCTGTAAACAATTGTTGGAAACATTACTTGTGTCATGCACAAAGTAGATGTCCTAACCGACTTGCCAAAACTATAGTTTGTTAACAAGAAATGTGTGGAATGGTTGAAAAACAAGTTTTAATGACTCGTACCTAAGTGTATGTAAACTTCCGACATCAACTGTAGATGCTCCCCATCATCAAGTCCTTTACGTGCTGCTCTGACCACCTCTGTATGGCTGGGGAGGAAAGATTATGTGATGGCTTCTCTGCTCACCTCAATGCTGCACTGATGAGTGGAGCCATACACACTCTCAAATAAATCCAGCCTGGCCTCAAAGACTAGACGTAACACAGTAAACGTAAATCTGTGACACTCATATTAGTGTGTTATGTGACTCGTTTCAGGAAACTAGGCGTATGTCGCGGGTCACTATTTCACAGGAGAGTCATTTGAACGTAAACCTTTTTTTAAAAATCAAAAGTTTTTTGGCAGAAATGCCTTCTGGAACTTGTGAACTTTCATGTACCTTAATAACAAACTTGTATGCCATCTTATGAGCCTAGTTGGTTAAGGCACAAAAGAAGACAGCAACCTTCCCACTAGCCACGATTGGCTGAGATAATGAGTGGGCTGGACATGCCGAGAGAGGAGTTTGTATTGGTCTGCCATATAGAAGGCTTCTGTCTATTTGAGCTGGTCAGTATGTGTAGGTAATCCTGTCTAATGTGGCTTTTAAAAAAAGTATAGTGTAGTGGAGCTGCATAACTGTTGCTCTCCAATTTCTGAAGGATCGAGTTTGAAAATCAGTGGAATTACAGTATGATAGCTAAAGAGATGGAGAAAATACCTGTCTCCGGATTATATCTTCAAACTAAGGGCAACGATGGCATCCGTGACAGGGAGACGCGTCCATCATGCATGATGTATACAGGTAAGATAGTCTAGTTAGCTACTGTGGTATCTAAATAACGATGCTAATTATGCTGTGAGGACAAGAAATCCGCTGACACTGTCCTTGATTATAATAGTTTATTATACCAAAGATTTCAGCGCCAGTTTACAGACTCCTGCAGACATCTGGAGAACAACTGACCAAATCTCTAATATGTTGTTCCTCTCCGTCCTTTGTTTCAACCATGGTATTTATATCCTATGCCCTATGTAACATAATATGGGTGTTTTCCCATAAACCAATCCCAGGACGCCACATAACAGACTTCCTCTAACACAACATTTGCAAACATCAGCAAAGTCATAAACTGTTTAGACACTACATATTTCCCCCCTTCGAGACTAATTAAGTCTCGAAAACAAAAATAATAGGATTATGACAAATAACAATTTCTCTTATTGAGTAACTTTAACAATAAACCAAAATGTATGGAGAGTAAACACATTTTTCTATGGAGTGTAAATACATTTCTATCTTGATCAATCAATCAAGACAGTAAAATTCTCTCATGGCCCCTCTGCCCCAGGCGACCACCTAAGTACTCCAGATCAATTCATAAATCTTTATCAATGCATTTTAAACTATGATACAATACAATTGAATACACATGAAAGCCTCAGAAAACAAAATACAATAAAAAAAATTCCACATTCAGGCTGGTCGACCCATCGGGCCCTCCTGTGGATTCTCTCTGTCCCTGCCTAGACCCAATATCCCTAAGCATCCACGAAATAAACAAAAACATCTGAGATCCCCACATATACCCAACAACAGAAAATATCATTCTTCAAAAATTAATACAGAAAGAATATGACACAAATGATGTATTACACATGCAAATATGTCCACTACACTGCATCTCCTCAGCAGTGTCGACTTTCAATGAAACGTCGATGATGGAATCTGAACATTTCCACACCTTCCTTGTTCCACTTCCTCCAGTCCATTCATATTGTCCATGTTTGAGTATTTGAATCCCCTCTACACATTCCCACATATGCTTCTGGAAGAAAAGAAAAGACCAAACAGTATATTTTGCAAAACAACACATGCAAATTAAAACATCAATATCAACAATAAAATAAAAATGATATATAAAATGAATCACATTCCATTTCCCCCCTTTGATTCATAACAAAATACTAAATATCACAATAATATGTAAAAACATGTGAAAAATGATTGGATATTCAAAATGGATATCTATCCATCAATACTCCATCCAGTCCCACTTGTTCATCTCCATCTAGATCAGTAACAGTTAACAACGGCATCTGAGTGTTTTCTCCAGGCATCACAACTCCAACCCATCTCAATATCATAGCCTTCGCAAAAGTCAATAACAAAGTACAAAAGCAAAACATTACACACAGCGCTATAAGAGCTGCTACTAAAATCGGAACTATCACTGCTCCCACTGGGCCTAACTGATCTTGCAACCAAGCCTTCGCTGACCATCCAGCTCCTTCAGATCTACCAAACGCATCCCTTATATTCTTCAATGCATCTATAACACTAGTGATATTATCAGAACTATCGGGAATCAAAGTATAACAATCATCCCCCACCTGCATTATTATTATTATTATTAAAAAGTTCATAGCCAAACATAATCCACCTTGTTTTGCTAAAATATAGTCAAGAGCCATGTCATGTTTCAACAGGTTCAGTCTGTGACTTCTTTGAGTATTTGACAGAAGGTTAAACCCTCTTATCATTTCATTTGCAAACCCTGCAAAGTATAGGTAATATTATCAATGTGATCTGCCAAAAATGTTACACCATACCATGGAAAAAGTCCAAGTCCCCACTTCTCTCCTAGACTTATCCTCCAATGGTAGGCTTCCAGACTATGAAATTTCGCCATGTCCCTTTTCACCCTATTTCCAAACCTAGAATCAGATTCATCTGTGTCCGGTGCTTCCCCTCTTTTAATGGTAAAAACCTCATATGGAAGCTTCAACGTCGACATGTAACAACATCCTGTCCATCCATAGGGTAAGAATATATATATATATATTCTTTATCACCACAAACCCCTCTAAAATTCCCAATAGTCACATTACCATGCAAAAGCTGATCTTTCACCATCAAAGTCCTGCTCTTCTTACTAACTGGAACATAAAAAGTTACATTATATTTCTCATTACTAACATTACGTTCATGCTTACCCAAAGTCATCATATAATCATCACAATCTGACATTCCCCTAAACATTACGCAAAATAAGTGAGCAATAACTCATAACCCTCTTCCCCTTCATATCATTGTACAAAGTATACTTCCTTTGACTAGATGAAACAGCTTCTACTTCTGGTCCTGATAACAACACTTCTTCTCCATAATTATCTCTCCACGTGGGAGGAATTTCACCATCCTCACTCCTTCTCTCACATCTACAAGGAAGATGAGCTGTACCACCCATCCTAACCCTAATGACAGTCTTTTCTTCTAAAATTGGTGTTGGAGCGATTGTCTGAGTCTCCATTGTGTGATACATTTATAGCTTTAATAACTGTCAATGTTGAAAGAGTTGAATTGCTTCTCACTGTTGTTGTATTAGGCTGAAGTGTTGATGTCATTGTTGTTGATTCATCTATTTTCCCTACATATAATCACCTTGATCCTCCTGCTGGGAATTGTACACATAGAGACTACAATCACCCTCAATCTTCATTCTTCTCTTATCATTCAGCAACGCATACTTTCTCAATGCAACTGCTCCTAACAGATCTAAACTCCTGCCATATCTATCTTCCCACTGAACTCTAAATTTCCCTTCACCACTGTTCTCTCTCTTGCACTTACATTGCAGCTGAGCTGACTGTCCGAGAGTTACTTCAACCCTAGTTTTCATAACTTTTTTAGTCTGACTTTTCCCCAATTTTTTCAAAAATAATTTTACTGATTTATCCACAAAACCCTTTCCCACTAATTTGAGGATATTCGATCGGGTAGTCCCCACCTGCTTATGACTTCTTTACACAAGAACTTTGCAACCGACTGAGCATCTTTTAGCTTAGTTGGACATCCTATGCACCTCTTGGTGTAGGAATGTAACCAAGAATAACAGTCACACCCCTGCGAACATAATTTTTCAGACAGATTGTGCACCTGCCTATGACATAGTCAACCTGTTCAAGCAAATATGGTTCCCAAAAACCATACTCCTTTGTGATCTTTCTCCTAACCTCCCCCCTTGCAACATTAGCTAACCCATGTGCTTCCTAAATCATCAGACCTAATAGGTCTAGAGGCGCTACTATCAACCCCTCATGGTTTCTCCAAAGACAACAAAGGATTGTTACTCTGAGGATTTTTTATAATTTTTTTTGCCCTTAAAACACCTGCTTTCGAAAGTCCTTCAATTTGTGGTTCAATCCCTTGGATTGCTTCATCTTTCAATGGATACTGATTCTTCTAAGGAGGTCTGGCTCCTGGTCGAAGTTCAACTTTCACCGGTTGGGCTGATTTCACAAGTCCAATATCGGTACTGTGTTGAGACCACAAACATTCTGGAACTTGTTGCAACATCTCCTCTTTCATAGGGTCTGAATCCATCTTCACACTGCAAATAGATTCATGTGTCATCCGTACAGCTTGTGGCTCTCCTTGTCCTTGAGCCGAAATCATTATTTTGAGAAATCGCTGATCTTCACTCCTCCAAATCCCCAAATTCTCTTTCATCGGTACGAAAACTTTCTCTGCTTCTGTCATCATTTCTCCTATTTGCTTCTGCTCATAACCTTCATAAACCAACAAGGTCACACGTGGCAACTCTTCTCAATCTCCAATTCTTTATCCAGATAATCATCTGTGTTTATCTTCATAGCTGCTCCTTGTGGTCCTAAAATTATGCAACATGAGCTGAGTTGAACATTCTTTGGTTGATGACTCAACCATTCCTCTGAGTTCGATTGGGCAGCATTCTTGAAATACTTGAGCGTACAATGAAATGGATATTCCGGAAGCCTCGCATCTGGCATATTTGCCACAATAAATGTATCCCATATCTTAGCCTGCTTCAAAAAATATTCACTGAGATTTCCAATCCAGAATACTGTAGAAGAATCCATCTCTGTCATCATCAACAATTGGTAAACCTTTTCCTTTGGCACTTCTACCAGACAGCCGTTTGGTGTACATTTTATTGTACAGTTCAACTTACACAATGCATCTCTTCCCAACAATGCAATAGGTGTATGTTCTGATACCAGTATGGATATTGTAATTTTCTGATTTTTATAGCAGAGCTCAATTGGTTCCGTAAGAGGAATCAGCTGTTTCACTCCCTCAAATCCGATTGTCCTAATTAGTTGATTGGACATAGGGAGATGTGTAGCATCTTCAGGCCGAACACAGGTAAAAGCAGCTCCGCTATCCGCCATCACTTCCAATGGTCGGTTGTTTATTTTCACCTCAATTGTAGGATCTTTTTCCGGTCCTGATGTTACCAGCTGACACCCCCCTTTCGGATCTTCTGGGCACCCCTATAAGGGTTCACCGGTCCTCCAGATGATCTTGACTGGCCCCTGTATCTTCCTCTGAAATTCCCATGATTCCTCCTGGCCCATTACACTCACGGGCAAAGTGACCAAAGTCTTCTCGTCCTCTTCCTCTCCAATTCTGTGTCTGTCCAGAGACTGGCTGTGGATATGAAACAACTGGTACCGCTATTGGTGGCTGGTACAATTGCAGTTGGAACTGGTCCGGTTGAAGCTGTGGCAGTGATTGTTGATTTGGTGCACACTGATTCTGCATACCCAAAGCTTGTTTCTTCTCCTTCTTATTCTCCACCAGTTGTATTTGATTGAGTTTTCTGAGAGTTTCTTGGTCCTGTTCTTTCTGGTTGTGTTCCTTTTGCCTGTACAGATCCACTTGATGGGCTCTATGATCTGTATAGACACCCTTTGTCATGCTTCCAAGTCCAACCACCTCTGCCAGTTTGCTCCTTACTGGTGAGGGCAGTCCCATCTGCAGTTTAGCTCTCAAAATTGACTGCTCAATTTGACTCACATCTGGATCATTTCCGGTAATATTTCTCCACACTTGATGAACTCTTGACACATAGGCTCTCTGATTTTCTTGTTGTCCTAGTGGGTCAATCAGAATGTTGTCAGGATGCACATTTGTTGGAAACGTATCTTTCAGTGCTCTCCACAGCCGATTTCTACTTGCAGCCAACAATTTAGGGTCATTCACCGCAGTCCCCACATATCTATTAAGTCCAGCTCTCTGAAAATGTCTTCCATATCTGGAATCCCAAGGAGATTAGCCAAAAGTCTCTTAATGTCTCCTATGGCAGACTGTGTTCCAACAGTAATTTCTTCCAATTTTGAAATCCAAGGATATGCTCCATCTTGAAGAGTAGGCAGCTTCTCAAATATATCTGACATATCGGTATTCTGCAAAGGCTTATACTCTAGGTTCTGTCCTCGAATTATCACTGGCATCATCTTCTTACTTGTGCTCTCTTTCCTTGGCCTCAATGTATACTTCTTCTCCAATTCTTGGGATCCTTTTCTCAGCAGTTTTTTCTTCTGTATCTTCAGCTTCTTGAGTTGTTCTTCCAGTTCTCTTACTTCTTCTAAATTATTCGCCTTATCCAGGCATGATACGCATCGGTCTATATCTCTTTCTATTTCTTCTGTGCTAATCATTGTAGGATAAAATCCTCTTGAATATGAAGCACCTTTAATCTCCAAATCTTTATCGCTGTCTTCATCTTCACTTTCATCAGAACTCGAATATCTTGTATTCTTCTCCTTCAAACATCCATCACCCCTTCTTTCCGCTCTGGCCAACCTCCGTCTGATCACAGGGTCATATCCACCCATGATCTCTTCTGAATCACTCTGATCATCATCATCATCTTCTTCAAGTTCCATCCTCTTGAACCTCACTCCACCCTTAGTTTCCAGACATCTCATTTTCTTCTTACTTTTGGAGGTTGGATTAATCTTTATGGTAGTTTCTGCTTGTCCTCTCTCTATTATTCATTCATCTTCATCTCTGATGCAATAATCACCCTCCTGAATGATCATTGGAAGCTGAGGATAGACGTCCTTAAACTCTACTTCTTTCTCGTAAGGTGGGGGTCTTTTTGCTGAATCCGTATGTGAGAAAGGTGTATTGACTTCTGCCATTAGTTTTTCTGTCACCTTCACCTCTTTTACCATTTTCTCTATACCTCTGTTTCTTTTATCGTTGTTATCTTTCATCAGTTTTTGTCCTTCATTTTCAAACAGCTTAAGAACACCCAGCTCTCTTTGTCTCTTTTCTTTATGTTGTACCCTTTTTTCCCCCTTCTTTTGATCTGCCTTATAAATTGACAGAAGCACTTTCATTATGTTGATGACGTCAGGGTTAAGAGTCCCTTCCACTGGCCATGGTTGTTCAATGTCAGGCCAACGTTTATTCAATTTTCCAGATAACCTTGCAATACTATTAAATAGAGGATTACTATTTTCTACTACATCAACAGGAGTAATTACTTTCATAGTTTTGATGTCCTTTTTCCCCATTGTAACAACTCTTCTATATTCCTTTATTGTGAATTATTTTATTATTTTAGACTATGTAGCTTGTTTCCCTTTTATTTTTTATTTATTTTTTCTTATTATTATTTTTAATTAATTAATCAATCAATATATTTATTTATTTTTATTTATTTATTTTTTACACCAAATCATTGATTAGTGGCAATCTTACCACATCCGATCAGGAAAAGTAAAGGAAAGTAGTCAACTTCAGAGCAATCCAAAAAAGAAAGACCTCTAATCTAGCAACACTACAGCACCCACAAACCAATTGCTTAATAATCACCCAATTATCTTAATTTTACAGAATAATGTCAGTGCTGGATTTCCAACTCAACTCTAATCAAACCAACTCATGCACAAAAAACTCCAATGTGCAATTCTTAATTACATCAATTGATCAGTCTGTTGCCAAGTCCCTGTCAAATTGTCACAACATGAAATATGCTAGGCACACCCAATATCCTCTATGGGAAGGTACGTTTTGTGAACAGAACAGTACTAGCCTTGATTGGACTTGATCCGTTGCAGCATACATTGTCGCGTGACGCACTCGTCAGCACCTCCTCTCTCTCTCTGTCTCCTCCTTCTCGTCTCTCATATGACAGAAGAACAAAGGAACAGACAAGAATTTAGTATTTTATGCACTCACTGGGTTATTTCAACCATGCAATACCCTTTTAGAAATACCTATGTTCACACTCGCGCTAAGAAATAAGCAAACAGCTTAACTCAGGAATATTATAAATAGCTCAATAACATTTTATTTTATTTATTTTTAATCCGTCAACATATCTCTCATTTATCAATTCAATAGATCTCAATCAAATAGTTTCATTGTTAAGCAACAGCCGATTTAACAAACAGAATACTTTATTTGTGTGTAAGTCTCCCCCTCCTTCTCTGTCTGCATGTCACAGCAGCTCAGTGCAGGCAGGGGAGTGGCATATTTGCTCTACGTAACTCTAAACTCATAAAATCCCACACATGCGCAGTTCATTCACCAGTGCGATTTCAGAGTGAAAAGAGCTCCCAAGCAACTCTCTCCAAGCTAAACAACAGAAAGTAGACAGACCAGCTGTCCCTCCGTTATTTCCCCAACACAGACAAACAGGAACACTTAACAGAACTCACAAACCAACACAAAACATAGAACACAAATCCTACTTTGAAGTTTCTTAACTTCACTTATCCTAATCTGCAGATTTATAGTTATTTTCTTATCCATTACAAAACATCTCTATACACTCTTGAAACTCCTCCCTGTAGGCTCAATCTTTTAACAGTTATTAAACATTCTCTTTTTATAGAGACTCATAAGGTTTTAACCTTAACGTCCTTCCAGGGGGGCTCATAAATAGTTAACAATTATTAACGTTCTCACCAACGGACACTCATAAGATTTTAACCTTAACTTACATATTTCTTTACAAAAAACAAAAACTCCTGTTCTCAACCAAAACATATATACAGTGGGGAAAAAAAGTATTTAGTCAGCCACCAATTGTGCAAGTTCTCCCACTTAAAAAGATGAGAGAGGCCTGTAATTTTCATCATAGGTACACGTCAACTATGACAGACAAAATGAGGGAAAAAAATCCAGAAAATCACATTGTAGGATTTTTAATGAATTTATTGGCATATGATGGTGGAAAATAAGTATTTGGCCAATAACAAAAGTTTCTCAATACTTTGTTATATACCCTTTGTTGGCAATGACACAGGTCAAACGTTTTCTGTAAGTCTTCACAAGGTTTTCACACACTGTTGCTGGTATTTTGGCCCATTCCTCCATGCAGATCTCCTCTAGAGCAGTGATGTTTTGGGGCTGTCGCTGGGCAACACAGACTTTCAACTCCCTCCAAAGATTTTCTATGGGGTTGAGATCTGGAGACTGGCTAGGCCACTCCAGGACCTTGAAATGCTTCTTACGAAGCCACTCCTTCGTTGCCCGGGCGGTGTGTTTGGGATCATTGTCATGCTGAAAGACCCAGCCACGTTTCATGTTCAATGCCCTTGCTGATGGAAGGAGGGTTTCACTCAAAATCTCACGATACATGGCCCCATTCATTCTTTCCTTTACACGGATCAGTCGTCCTGGTCCCTTTGCAGAAAAACAGCCCCAAAGCATGATGTTTCCAACCCCATGCTTCACAGTAGGTATGGTGTTCTTTGGATGCAACTCAGCATTCTTTGTCCTCCAAACATGACGAGTTGAGTTTCTACCAAAAAGTTATATTTTGGTTTCATCTGACCATATGACATTCTCCCAATCCTCTTCTGGATCATCCAAATGCACTTCAGACGGGCCTGGACATGTACTGGCTTAAGCAGGGGGACACGTCTTGCACTGCAGGATTTGAGTCCCTGGCGGCGTAGTGTGTTACTGATGGTTGGCTTTGTTACTTTGGTCCCAGCTCTCTGCAGGTCATTCACTAGGTCCCCCCGTGTGGTTCTGGGATTTTTGCTCACCGTTCTTGTGATCATTTTGACCCCACGGGGTGAGATCTTGCGTGGAGCCCCAGATCGAGGGAGATTATCAGTGGTCTTGTATGTCTTCCATTTCCTAATAATTGCTCCCACAGTTGATTTCTTCAAACCAAGCTGCTTACCTATTGCAGATTCAGTCTTCCCAGCCTGGTGCAGGTCTACAATTTTGTTTTTGGTGTCCTTTGACAGCTCTTTGGTCTTGGTCATTGTGAAGTTTGGAGTGTGACTGTTTGAGGTTGTGGACAGGTGTCTTTTATACTGATAACAAGTTCAAACAGGTGCCATTAATACAGGTAACGAGTGGAGGACAGAGGAGCCTCTTAAAGAAGAAGTTACAGGTCTGTGAGAGCCAGAAATCTTGCTTGTTTGTAGGTGACCAAATACTTATTTCCACCATAATTTGCAAATAAATTCATTAAAAATCCTACAATGGGATTTTCTGGATTTTTTTTTCTCAATTTGTCTGTCATAGTTGACGTGTACCTATGATGAAAATTACAGGCCTCTCTCATCTTTTTAAGTGGGAGAACTTGCACAATTGGTGGCTGACTAAATACTTTTTTTCCCCACTGTATGTATATATCTCTAACATAAATCTTATCCTAACATGAGTCGACACACAGTTTAAACACAACAGAGACGTCTTTAATTTATTATTATTTTTTCTCCCACCACACACACACAATTCAAAAGGAATGCATCCGTTCCTACGGTCCTCTAAAGCATGCTACCGTCGTTCCTTATTTTTCATTGTTCCTACATTTCTGCTACCTCGAGTTTGCAGATATTCGAATGAGAGGTTACATCGAACATATACCTCGTCAACTATAAGTCGAGGGGTAACTTGCAACCGAATGTATCTACCACAAACACCAGTTCCCGGAACTGACCTCAAAAATCAACCTAGTGAGTTTTCAGGATTTTCGGCCCATCCTAATGATCGCCTCGTTTGAGGGCTTTCCATAGATCAACGACGTCCTAATTAGTATAAATGTTTTCCTTAGTTCCTGGCCTTATTCCTTCATTGTATTCTTTTTGAATTTTATTCAAGCCAAATATACCTGTGTCCAGTACTATCAATTCCTATAGACACTCCCCCCTGTTTGTGTTGTTACCAGCGCAAACAAATTTAGAAATTTAGAACGGACTCTTATCCCACAGAAAAGGCATGCAGCATCGCCAAGGACCCCACATACCTCAGCCACAAGCTGTTCTCTCCCTTACCGTCAGGCAGACGGTTTTGGAGCATGAGGTCTGACAGAAACTGTCTCTGAGCCTGTTGGTATCTACAAGCCATCAGACTACTGAACACTTGAACTGGACTGACCACCTGCTCTGATTCTCTGCACCTTAGCACACATGCTCTCACTCACTCATGCACACACACACACACACACGCAACACACACACGCTACACACATATCACAATTGCTGCTACCAGACACTTATTATACTGCACAATTTAAACACTTGCCCCCCCCCCCCATCCCCCTTCTACAAAACAGGTGTAAATATTGGACTATAAATTATGCCTTATTGTATTATACTTATGCTAAAATGTTTATTCTATTCTACTGAGCCATCTACTTTATGTTCGTATTCTTATATTTTATTATTTATTTTTGTTGTTGCATTGTTGAGAAGGAACCTGCAAGTAAGCATTTAATTGGGCGATGTATACCATGCCTATCCCGTACATACCACTAATAAAACTTGAAACTAACCCTTAACCCCTAGCCTAGCTAACATTAGCCACCTAGCTATTCGTAACATATTATACGTATTGCAAATTTGCAACATATTGTACAAGTTGAAATTCGTAACGTACTGTATCATACGAAACGGATGATGGACATCCACAAATTAATACATACCATATGAAAAGTAACATATCATACTAACTGAAGGGAGACATATTTACATTTACTAAGTTACGTCTACCCCTGGTTGTAAACACACAGAAACAAATCCCACACACTTATGCTGGCATGCACATATGTACACACACACACAAGCACACAGCGAAACACACACACACAGGTAACGCTTTATTTTTAGGGTCCGTAATAAACCATTTATGAGGCATTTCTAAATAAGTTATAATGCCAGAGAAGCCGGTTTTTGGAGGATATTGGCACCGGTGTTGTTAGGCCCGAGACGAAGTCAAGGGCTGGGAAACCGTGCCAATATATCCTCCATACACTGGCTTCGAGGCATTATCACTATTATACAATGGGTTACCAACATATATTTTGATGAATTTATTAATACTATTTCATCCTTCCACAAGATATAGTCCCGACACAAATCTAGGGTTGCTACACAAGCCGGCTGGTCGTTCATTCTATCGGTTCGGTTGCCAGAGACGCGACCCAGTCGTTAAGTCTTTTTGTTCTGTATCTATGGACGTGACGCAGTCGTTCATTCTAAATGTTCTATTGCCATACTGGCTGGCAACGTTCTTATCTCTTGCTTGTAGCTAGCCAACCACGGCTAACTTACAGTCAAGGCAATGCAAATAGTCTGGGTAGCCATGATTAGCTGTTCAGGAGTCAAACTCCTGACACGTTCATTACTATGCTACAGCAGGAGATCGAATTTGAATATTGAAACAATGTTGCAAATGTCGGATAGACAGAGAGCAAGGTTTATACAAATCTCCGCTGTTGAAAACTAAATGTTAGTCTAAAAGTAATGTGAGATAATGTCTAGATGCTTTTTATAGTGGAGATCAAGTTTATACATCGCCTGGCTGGGCTGATGAAACAGTGGCTTGCGCAGTCAGATGGAACAGAGTAAATAGGCATTTTAACGTCATAGATTTAGCCGGTGGTAACTTCTGTAATAGACACCGGCTGGAATTCGGTTTTAACCAATCAGCATTAGACCCATCTGTTGTATAAACCATTTATAAGGCATTTTCAAACAGAATGCTCATCATTTATTAATCATTACTCCCATATTTGTAAATGTTAGTAAGCTAGTTATTCACAAATGTATATATATATTTCCTTAAATATGTGTTGTGTGCTTATTATTTTAACAGGTACTGCAGGAATGTCTACCCACGGCATGCCCACCTTTTTGTGAGAAACTACACTGGTTACTCAAAACATTTATTAAATTATTTTTAAAGCATAAATAGCGCTAATTTTACATTAGGGGTAGCAAAAATACTTTACTAATAAAATGGTTTATAAATGTGGGAGTAATGATTAATAAATGGTGAACACACACTTTATAAATGCCTTATAAATGGTGTATTACGGAACCTTAAAATAAAGTGTTAGCCACACCACACACACTGGAATGTCAAATCAAATGCTCTTCAGTCCCCATTAACTGCAGGGACTAAAATGACTGTGGAGGATAGGGCCATTTCCCTGGAGTGAACGCTGACTTGTAGAGGTACAAAACCCCACAAAGGGCAATGACAACTGAGACAAATATAATCACTGGCTCGAACAAAGTCAGAATGGAGTTGTTTCAACAGAAACCAATTTTGGCAATTTGCAACTTAATGGGAAGGGCAATATCCCACAGAAAATATGTCTTCCAAATTATCCTCCTACACACATATTCTTGATTAAAACCAGAGTTTCCATTTTTATTGGGAGGCAAGCTGATATTTAGAGAGCTGAACATCTGCAGAGGACCACTGCCCCCTGGTGCACATTGTAGGTTAGGCAACTATTATTACTGCGGAGTGTTAGGACAAGACAAGCAGCACTGATATCAGTAGCATCACATACAGACTGTTATATTCTGAACCAAATCTCAAATGAATGGGACCATATACACTGAGTGTACAAAACATTAAGAACACCTTCCTAATATTGAGTTGTGCGCCCTTCTTTAACCGGTCTCCTCCCCTTTATCTACACTGACTGAAGTGGATTTAACGACTGACATCAATAAGGGATCATAGCTTTCACCTGGATTCACCTGGTCAGTCAGTCTTGGAAAGAGCATGTTCATAATGTTTGGTATACTCAGCGTAATTCCACTAAATTGTATCTGCAATGGAGTCCACTCCAGGCAACTAGATGATGAACTACCCTTTTAACTTTGTATGGACCTTTTTTAGCCTAGCGACTGTGTCCAGATACTGTGGGGATGGAAACAACATTGTTGTGGATTTGGCTATTATGAGGAAGGTCTCAACTGTAGCCTTACAGCTGCACTAACAGCACAGGACAAAATAAAGCCTTGTCCGAGCCAGAATGGCCAATGACCTACTCAGAAAACATTGTACAGTTAGGGTACAGTATTGTTCCCTGGGGTACAAAAATATCAATATATACAATGTACCTTCAGAGGTACACATATGATCTCACATGGTACTGTTCGGTACCTTTTAGGTATAATCTGGTATAATCTAGTATAATGGTACATTTTTTAACCCATTATTTTGAATATGAAGGTACAATCATTCGAGGTGTGGCTTAGTGGGGGTGGGCTTTCAGTTAGTTATGTTTGGCCACCGTGAGTGGAATTGTTGTACCAGTTTAAGGGGTCTATGGTTCTGTAAAAATTTTAGCATGTCTACTGCCAGTTCTATAGTCTTTATAAAGGCTTCCATAAGAGCATGTGGCAATAAAGAGATGGAATTAATATTGAGCGACCTTGTCAAGAGGTACAGACCTCCTGGTGTAATGGTTAAGGTGTTGGCTTGACAGTTGCTGGACCCAGGTTTGAATCACGGGTGGGGCTACCCCCCAAATTCGCTTCATTCGTGTCAGAAGTGGTATAGAGAAGAGGTACATTTTTGCCAGTTAAAAGGAACAAACGGCTTTGTCACTGTGAAGGTACCCTAAAAATTGCACATTTGGACCTTTTGGCTCTTAAGGTACAATTATGTATCTATAACTAATGGTACAATGGATGTACCTTGGCTTACAGGGTACCACTACAGTGACAAGCGTTTGTACCCCTTTAAGTACAATTCGGTAAAACAAATTCTGAGTGTAGAGCAGGAGCCTATCTCCTGTTTCTGTAGCATAAGGCAGCTTGATGTCCACCCCCTGGACAGGAAGCTAGGAGGTGGGCCAGGCTGCTAGCAGCGCCGGACAAGGTGGTGAAAAATGACAAGGCCAAACTTGTGAAGAACACCACACCCACATGGCACCCTATTCCCTTTATAGTGCACTACTTTATATCAGGGCTCTGGTCAAAAGTAGTGCACTATATAGGGAATAGGGTGCCATTTAGGACCCAGGCTGAGTAGAACTTACTCTGAAACACTTGGCTGTCTGGATAGTCCTAATTCACCAGGCTACCCTCTGCCCCTGTTACAGGCCAGTCACCCTGTCCCCTTCATTCTCTCCACATTAGTCTACATTCAGGACATAAATAACACTGTCCAGACAACAGCGAGGGTAGAGGGTCAAAGGCTGGAACACACACAGGACACTCACTACCTCCACCTTCTCACTCAGACAGACCTAACAAGGTTAAGGTTCATCTGACAGAGAGAGTAAGTCTTGTCTGAGGCAGAACGGCCCATATAGATCTGAGACACCAACAAAGAGACGCACTATGAGCTCTTACACTAATAAGCAGTGCGACAAATACTACTTATTACACTAACGGATAACCCATGAGTTAGGGCTGGTGGGAAGCTTGGTCTCTCAACCCTAACCTCAGTTGGGTCTCAGGTCTGAGGTTATCATTCCCAGGAAGAATATACAGTTCATAGCATGTTTAATGTGAATGTTTTACATCAAGACAGGAAAAGGAGGAATAGAGGAATGGAATGATCTCATATAATGGAGGCCTCACAGTCAGGGCTTAGACTGTGATTTTATACCCAAGATGATGCGTTTTTCATTTTAACACTAATATGCTGTTCCCCACGGTCTCAAACTGTTAATTAACCACTGCTCACAGCTTTCATTTCTGACAAGTTATAACTTTGAAGTAAAAAGTGAGAAAGGGTTTTCACACATTGAATCCATGTAGGGCTAGTATATGTGCTTTTCCCTCTACTTCCCAACTTAACTCAACGAGACAAAGTTAAGCTTTCTGATGTATAATTCATATTTTGTGTAATTTTCAGGAAATCATTTCCAGCCAACTCAGCTGGGATGTGAACTTTCACTCACCATTCTGATAAATTCTCTGTGAACTTCTGCAGACTTTGAATGTGCGGTTTAACATGCTGGTCAGAAACCCCTTATTATTAATCAGATAATGAATTAGATAGAAAATTATGAAAACTTTAATGAAACATAAATGAAATAATCTCAATCACTAGCATGCTGAGATACACACACACACCATGCTGAGATACACCATGCTGAGACACACACGAGTGTCTTAAAAACTAAAAAGATCATCACTGTGTGTTTCTCCCACTCTAAGCACAGCCAGCCACACACGCCTCGTTTCTGTCTGCCTCGCTTCTCTGTCTGAAAAACAGACCGACCTTGAAAACAGCATGTGCTCCAAATGATTTTCTCCCAGCCCAATGCCTGATCCAAAAAGATAGAGCATCGCAGGAGGGGGACCAGTTGGAAAAAAAAGAGGTAGGATTTTCAAATCCCAACAAGAGGTGTTTGCCTTTCTCTGTGTAAAGATTTTATCGATTCTATCAAAAGAGAGTAACTGAACTAAGAATATTTGCTGATTGAGCTCCTCCTGATGACTAAAACACAAAATACTTGAGGATGGCTAATTAAAAAGAAACCAGGGGACTAGATGAACAAGATTCACATTGCATTGATGTGAGTTGTTCTCATTAGAATAAGATTATAGGTATTCTGTAATACCATCTGATTGAACAGAGAAATCAATGCATTGATTAAGAGTAATGCTCAAAACACAAATGATTGAATATGAGGCTAAATGGGTGGAGTGAGTTGTTCACAATGAGAGAAAAGTTATTTTGATACACTTAATTAGCTTTACACTGCAAGAGCAAATAGACAAACAAACAACGTTTAACAGTTTATTATTGTCCAAATTCATATCAGTAGACTTGGAGAAATAAAATGTACTTTTGCATATTAAAACATTCTCTTAAACAAAAATATAACAATTACCTACAATCTCAAATACGAAAAACCATACAAGCAAATAATTGTCTTTCTAAAAGACATAAGGTACAAGAGCTATGAAAAGTGTAAGACAAAACCAAAATAAGCCACATACCAAATAATACCTTTGTAACCGACATTGGGCAGTACAATTGCTACAGTCAAGCTTACAATTGTGCAGTTCTGCTAAATGCCTATATGTTTTGAGTTACATAACATCATTTCAGCTCACTTATTGCATTCCAGGTAATATGACAGAGATCAGAAAGAGTTGTGAAGCACAGGACTTATTCAATAATGCCTATAGAGAAAGCCAGTTTTGTCAGGTGCAACCTTAGAGGAAGTAGCCTTTGGATGAATTCCTACTAACATGTCATTATAGCCTCTATGTATGTGTTCCATTACAGATCTGTCTGAAGTGGGATTGGCTTTAGCCCCCTAACTGTTATGTTTATGGTATGAGTTGAATCTATAGCATCTTAAAATGAATGCAGGAAAAATATACAATTTCAATATAAATTCCCTGCATTTCAGGAAATCTGGAGAGAGTACTGTCGGCATTGGTGACAGTAATCAGCCAATTTAATCGACACACAGGGAAGCTGAATTTCCTGATTGAGGAGTTGTTTAGAGGACAACTGTTCTATTTAACATCAGTTTTTTTTTTTTATCGGTATGTGAAGGGCAGGCTATTTCTTTGTCTACTAGTGGGTAAACCGGTAGGGTTTGGCATCAATCAATAAACTGTTACCTGATCAATATGATCAGCTGACCTGAATGGCAGAGGGAGGACCACGGTGAGCCGGGCCATGCATAGGCAAGCCACATTGTTAGCGGACAAAACAGATCAGAATCAATCAACAAAATGGATGACTGCTGTAGTCTACGTTAAAGCAAATGTCTTGACATTTACACAGTTCAACAGCTGTATACTTAAATTAGACAACATAACCAAAAGACAGAGGGAATCTCTCTCTCTCTCGCTCTCTCTCTCTCAATAAATGCAACATGTAAAGTGTTCATCCCATGTTTCATGAGCTGAAATAACAGATCCCAGAAATGTTCCATAAACACAAAAAGCTTATTTCTCTCAAATGTTGTGCACACATTTGTTTACATCCCTGTTAGAAAGCATTTCTCCTTTGCCAAGATAATCCATCCACCTGACAGGTGTGGCATATCAAGAAGCTGATTAAACGACATGATCATTACACAGGTGCAACTTGTGCTGGGGACAATAAAAGGCCACTCCAAAATTTGCAGTTTTGTCACACAACACAATGCCACAGATGTCTCAAGTTTTGAGGGAGTGTGCAATTGACATGCTGACTGCAGGAATGTCCACCAGAGCTGTTGCCAGAGAATGTAATGTTAATTTATCTACCATAAGCCGCCTCCAACATCATTTTACAGAATTTGGCAGTACGTCCAACCGGCCTCACAACCGCAAACCACGGCAGCCTAGGACATCCACATCCTGCTTCTTCACCTGCGGGATCGTCTGAGACTAGCCATCCTGACAGCTGATGAAACTGAGGAGTATTTCCGTCTGTAATAACGCCCTTTTGTGGGGAAAAACCCATTCTGATTGGCTGGGCCTGGCTCCCAAGTGGGTGGACCTATGTCTTCCCAGGCCACCCATGGCTGCGCCTCTGCCCAGTCATGTGAAATCCATAGATTAGGGCCTAATTTATTTATTTCAATTGACTGATTTCCTTATATTTCTTGATCAGTATATACACATTTCTGCTTTCTCCTCAAAGGTGATGGTGGACAGTAATACTAGGTCCTGTATGTTATAGGATTCTGAGGAGGAATGTGCAAAGGTGAGCGTAATAGAACCTATAGAATCATTCAGTATCATTCAAATTCTATGATAGAACCCTCCAGCCCTGTAGATAACGACAGGGTTCGCAGTGCTGAGAGAGACAGCGAGAGGGAGGATGACACCACAGTTGTCTGAAAGCAGTAGAAACTGATAAAAGCTCTGTTCCTGGTTGCGCTCAGTGGGATACAACATTACAGAACCTCCAGATAGAAATAGATGATGTAGAACATACATGCTTCCCTATCATGTAGACAAGGGAATAATGTCAGCTCTGTACATTACATTTCTAACGTCTGAGAAACAGATTGTTGCCTCCTCCATAATGCGACCCTGCTCACAGTGAGGGGCAGGTGGCGTTGGATGAGGACATGTTCAGGGAAACTCTTTCAGCACGGCAGGCTACAGCCAGAGATGACCCAGAAGCCCTCAGGAGGTAAGGGAGGCAGAGTCAAGACATACAATAACACCTATACAACAATGCATAAAGAGGAGACAAACCAAAACACAGCAGAAAAATAGATCCAGAGAGCAGAGATGGCACCAACATTTAAAAAAGATTCCTCAAAAGATTCCTGCCCAATGACAGAAAAGGGGCAATCACAATCTTTTATTTTATTATAACAAAATATTAAAATAGTCTTTATAGAGGACTCTTTTCATCTATACATGATCTGTAACATTATGACAAACCCAAAATATATGTATACATTTATATATGCACTGTATATATATATATATATATATATATATATTACCATTCATATTTTTAAGTCTTATTTAGTATGGCAAAACAACAGAAAACAACAAGCGTCACATAAAGAACAGACATCTGAAGGAAATAATCCCAATGAGTTACTCCAGTTATATCCCTAATGACAATATCATTCTGCAGTTTCACCCTCAACACCAGAGGGTTAAAACCTCTACAAATAATGAGCATTTGCTTGCAATAAGAAGAAACAATTAAAGCAAATTCTTTAAAATACTTTACAAAATGTACTCTTTTTCAAACAGCTATATTATGAACAAGGAATGGAGATGCAAAACTGGTATTTAAATAAATGTTCCATTGACAAGCATTGTTTTTTCTTTTGTTGCCCTGACTATTAAACAAGATTAGGATAAAAAAGACCCTTAATAGCTAAGATGGAAAAGGTACATTAAAACACACCACGTGTTGTTTATGCTGCATCCACATTCTTACTGCATAGAAAATACTTTACATATCAAATTAACCTGAAATCATAATACTTTTATATTTTAGCTTGTAATTCAATAGACAACTACTAGTGTAACAAACAAACCCTGTAAACAAGTTTGTAAGCATCTGTGTAAACAACTCTGGGCAGTTGGCTGCATGCCTCGCATTTAAAGCTTACCAACTAATGTTTGTACAGTGCTAATATAGTTTTACAGTACTGCAATAAAATAACAAAACATGGTGCTATTCTACAGCAGTGAACCTTTTTGTTTGTCAACTCATCAAAAACAACTTAGAATACCATTTATTGAGCATACAGACAGGAGCATGCCAGTAAAGTACCTCATGTTACTGTGGGTTAACATGCGCACAAAGAAAGAGCGTCTGAATGGATGAGGGTGCAGTGCAGCATACACAATGGCCTGAGATACTGTTGAAGCTCCACAAGGTACAATTAGAGCTCCACACACCCACACCTCCAACTGCAAATTAAAAGATATGTGGTCACTTGACCTAACTGCCAGATCTCTGCTTTCTCAAATGCTTTTCTCCCATCCTGGATATTCTCAGAGCTACGCTCGTTTTCATGCATCGACTGAGGAAAAACCATTTAAAACACCTGGGACAAGAGAGCACAAAAGCAAATGGAGGTACTGTTAAAAAGACACTGGGATCAGCGGGCATCGTCCATCCCTTCTTCATAAGCACTGTGTCCCAAACGCCTCAGCCATATACCGTGACATCACATCTCAGTCTGTATACAGCTCTATAGGCAGTGAGAGTCTACACACGGGGGAGTTGCTAAAACCTTTTTAAAATGGCATAAAAAGAGATGCCGTTGGTTTGGCCTCGAGCAGCCGTCAGCTGAGACTGAGGACCTGGAGAGGAGCGAGGGGTGAGAGGAGTGTGCCCAGAGGAGAGGCAGCATGGCAGGCTTAGACCACCCCTCCCTCCCTCCCTCCCTCATCCATCCTCCCCCTCCCTCCCTCCCTCCCTCCCTCGGCCTGCAGTGTCCATCCAGGCGTCCAGCCAGCTCTACACCGCTGACACCTGCTCATCTGCAATAGATAAGAGGAGAGGAGAGTTAACCTAACACTGAAGACACAATTACTTCAGACAAAACATCTAGGCACATCTTACAGCAGTATCAAAGACATAATGGTATGCTAAGTTATCGGCTCATGTGAAATTGTGTCAAGCTAGTTTTGCATCAAACTAGAGACATTTTACCATTCCTAACATTCTATACTGTGACTTCATCTGCTTATTGTTGATAACAGGCAGAAAAGCACCAACAAGCTGAGGCTCAGATTACATCCAAATCAGAACCCTTCAATGGTGAACCATCTGCCAGGAAACCCAACTCTGCCACTAACTAGGTAATTCCAGCACTCCAGCAGCATCACAGAGAGCCCTGAGGTATAGTCTAGTCTACTACAACATGGCTGCCTGGTGCTATAGTCCTCCATGTTGTCCCTGTCTGGGGCTGGTCTCTGTCTTTCTCCACGTACCATCCTCACTATCCCCTAGGCCCTGTAGGCAGACGCTGGCTGGCCTGGACTGGCCCTGGGACTCGTGGTGGTGGTTCACCCCCAGGCGCCGGGCCTCCACCAGGCCTCCGGGGCTCTGTAGCAGCTTAGACCTCTGCAGGGCCACACTATAGTCGGGTGGCCGCAAGTGGGGGAGCCGTTGGGGAGCTCCATCCCGTCCATTAACCAGGGTGAGGCCCTGGTATCCTGGAGGGGTGGGGGGAGGTCCCCTGTACCTATCGTCCTTGGTGGGAGAGGTTACACAATACACTGGCCACCAGGAATGGGGGAGGAGACAGGGGAGGGAGGTGTGACAGTGATGAAGTGGGGAGGGAGGGAAGGAGGGAGAAAAGAAACAAAAATGGAGAAAATAAATCAATGAGATGTTTCAGCACCACTATGTAGCTACTAAACCACTGACATAAAGAGATAGACAGGCAGGTGGTTGGTGTGTGAGATGAATGGCAGCAGCAGATTTGGCCTGTTCTATACTGTACTGTACTATACTGTACTATACTGTACTATACTGCTCTTCAATAGGGCCAGGACAATACCAGTATCGCGATACTCGTTAATATCGTAACAAGGAAACAAAACACAAAGCAGATTTAACTTCTTTAGGAAAACAGCCCTAATGTTGGAAACAAACGTGTTGTCATCCAGAGTCACATTAATTTATTTTCCAAGCTACAGCACAATATTTTACATACAACATGTTTTTAAAAGGACCAAAGAGTGTGGTCTGCTTTGTGTTTTTTAGATTTGCAATGGAAAACATATAGTGATACTGGTATTGTCCCGGACCTACTTTTTAATCCTCCTGTCCATCCAGTCAGAGGACGATACATAGGCTTCGTCCCAAATGGCACCCTGTGCATTCCTTTTGACCAGAGCCCAATGGGCCCTGGTCAAAAGTAGTGCATTAAATAAGGAGTATATAGGAAACCCTGGTCAAAAGTAGTGCACTTTATAGGGAATAGGGTGCCATTTGGGACACACCCATTATTGCTGTGCTCTGCTCCATTACAGAACACCGTCTCTGCTCCATTACAGAACACCGTCTCTGCTCCATTACAGAACACCGTCTCTGCTCCATTACAGAACACCGTCTCTGCTCCATTACAGAACACCGTCTCTGCTCCATTACAGAACACCGTCTCTGCTCCATTACAGAACACCGTCTCCGCTGCATTACAGAACACAGTCTCTGCTCCATTACAGAACACCGTCTCCGCTGCATTACAGAACACCGTCTCCGCTGCATTACAGAACACCGTCTCCGCTCCATTACAGAACACCGTCTCCGCTGCATTACAGAACACCGTCTCCGCTGCATTACAGAACACCGTCTCCGCTGCATTACAGAACACAGTCTCCGCTGCATTACAGAACACCGTCTCCGCTGCATTACAGAACACAGTCTCCGCTGCATTACAGAACACAGTCTCCGCTGCATTACAGAACACAGTCTCCGCTGCATTACAGAACACTGTCTCCGCTGCATTACACTGTCTCCGCTGCATTACAGAACACAGTCTCCGCTCCATTACAGAACACCGTCTCCGCTGCATTACAGAACACCGTCTCCGCTCCATTACAGAACACCGTCTCCGCTGCATTACAGAACACCGTCTCCGCTGCATTACAGAACACAGTCTCTGCTGCATTACAGAACACAGTCTCTGCTGCATTACAGAACACAGTCTCCGCTGCATTACAGAACACCGTCTCCGCTGCATTACAGAACACAGTCTCCGCTGCATTACAGAACACCGTCTCTGCTGCATTACAGAACACCGTCTCCGCTCCATTACAGAACACCGTCTCCGCTGCATTACAGAACACCGTCTCCGCTGCATTACAGAACACAGTCTCCGCTGCATTACACTGTCTCCGCTGCATTACAGAACACAGTCTCTGCTGCATTACAGAACACCGTCTCCGCTGCATTACAGAACACCGTCTTCGATGCTTTACAGAACACCGTCTCCGCTGCATTACAGAACACCGTCTCCGCTCCATTACAGAACACCGTCTCCGCTCCATTACAGAACACAGTCTCTGCTCCATTACAGAACACTGTCTCTGCTCCATTACAGAACACCGTCTCTGCTCCATTACAGAACACTGTCTCTGCTCCATTACAGAACACCGTCTCTGCTCCATTACAGAACACCGTCTCCGCTGCATTACAGAACACTGTCTCCGCTGCATTACAGAACACAGTCTCCGCTGCATTACAGAACACCGTCTCCGCTGCATTACAGAACACCGTCTTCGATGCTTTACAGAACACCGTCTCCGCTGCATTACAGAACACCGTCTCCGCTCCATTACAGAACACCGTCTCCGCTCCATTACAGAACACCGTCTCCGCTGCATTACAGAACACAGTCTGTGCTGCATTACAGAACACAGTCTCTGCTGCATTACAGAACACAGTCTCTGCTGCATTACAGAAGATGAACTAAACAGGAAAAGCCTGATTCACAGGTTAGAGAAGTAGACCAGCTGGAGAATACAGTATGTGGTAGAGTAGTAGTAAATGCAGCTGAGCAAATAGCACAAGCAGGGGAGCCCGGTTACAGAATCCCACTATACTGCAGTTCCATGGACAGTCTCACGCAGCATGAGTGAAAAAACTGAAGCATTTTGTGCCACAGCTGGTTTTGAGACTGGTGGCCAGCCAAAGTGAGTGCATCAAAAGCCATAAGAAAGGGGGAAAAAAAGTGTAGAAATCTGCTGTTGTCGTTCCTCCACACACACCCATCTACACACAGCATGTCACAAGTGGGGTTTACAGTTACACACTAACACCACAGTACAGTAGAGGTGAAGGAGAAGACACACAGTGGACCCTCACCTATGAGGCCTTTCTCTGTGCTTGAAGTGACTGTTTTGTAGATGGGGGCTGTGCTTTGGGGTGCGTCGTGCCCATCCCCAGGGGCATTTGAGGCTCCGTCTGCAGTGCGGCGTTTGATTGTGCCGTAGTTCCCCTCATAGGTGTCAGACAGCGAGGATGACGAGGCCCAGCTCTGCCGTGATTGGTTGAGCTCTGAACTGTCTCTGGAGAGCCTCTTGGCGTCCTCTCCTCCCCCGGACAACGCCACTGGTGCTCCCACTACCCCTGCCCCGGCAGGCCCAGCCTCCACCTCTGCTATAGGCCCTGCTAGCTGGGTGTGGCGGAAGACCCCAGGTGCCAGGTGGTCCCAGGCAGGGGGTCGGCCAACCCCCAGGCCTAGCAGGTGAACAGGCAGGCTCTGGAAGCTGTCATGGGAGTTGGAGGAGCAGGAGGTCCAGCTTCCCCGCCCGCTGTCGACCACACTGTCCAGGGAAGCGTGGTCGGGGGTCAGCTCCTCTGTGGAGATGGAGGAGGTGAAGGTGGAGCCCTGCGTCACCTGGCCCTGCACCAAAGACAAACTGACCAGGAGAAGAGAGAAGGAAACAATGAAAGTTTGAAACATTGAAGAACTGAATAGGAAGAGAGAGAAGGAAACACAAGGAAACAGAGAAGAACTGAATAGGAAGAGAGAGAAGGAAACACAAGGAAACAGAGAAGAACTGAATAGGAAGAGAGAGAAGGAAACAATGAAACAGAAGAACTGAATAGGAAGAGAGAGAAGGAAACAATGAAACAGAAGAACTGAATAGGAAGAGAGAGAAGGAAACACAATGAAACAGAGAAGAACTGAATAGGAAGAGAGAGAAGGAAACACAATGAAACAGAGAAGAACTGAATAGGAAGAGAGAGAAGGAAACAATGAAACAGAAGAACTGAATAGGAAGAGAGAGAAGGAAACACAATGAAACAGAAGAACAATCAACTGACCAGGAGAAAAACACGACAGGGACAACATGAAACAAGGAGAAGCAAGACAAGTCAACAAAGCAACCAGGTGAATTATTCCTGTTTAATATGTCCTGTAGCCTCCACCATCCATCCCCAAATATCCCAATCAGTCTCACAACACTGCAGAGCACACAGTGTCTTTAGGATTTATCACTGCACTCACCATACAGTAAAGTTGTGCTCCTCTCCTCTTCCATTAACCAGACACTGTTTGATTCACCTAAATGGTTTTTACGGAGCGTGCCGGGAGTTCAAATAAACAACATTTAATGAACAGACTGCCACCGCCGCTGCAGCAGGTTCCCAGGTAATAAAATATGATACAAAAGGAGATTATTGTGACCAAGAAGTATATCATATTTATGCCAGGGAGGCCTCATCCTGGAGGGACAGTAAAGGGGGTTGTTTACTTATTGGAATTAAAAGCTGTCCACATAAAAGTGGCAGCACAGTTAATGTGGGACTGAGTGAGTAAACATGTGATGTTGATAAACAGTGGTCCTTTTACGATTTCCTGTCCACTGTGCTTTAATGAGCCAAGGACATTATTGGAACCAAGCTTGGAGGGGAGGGGGGAGAGGTGGGGGTCTGCTTTGAGGAGGTATACGATGTGTGTGTGTGTGTATATGTGTGTGTGTGTGTAAGTGTGAGTGTGTGAGTGTTACTGTGTGTGTGTTACCTGGTGCTGGGCTGGCTGCAGTCAGAGTTGGCATGTGTGAGTTGCGTGGTGGTGCCCAGGGTCTCGGTGGTATCCCTGGTCTTGATGCCTTGGCGCTCCTCTGCAGGGCCAGCAGGCATGGAGTCCACAGAGCAGTTACTGACGATGCTGGAGCGGGACGAGATCTCACTGTGGCTGGAGTCGGACAGGTTGTCTGACTTCCCTGCAGGCATCAAGGCATAGCCTGGGGGGGAGCGTGGAGGAGATGATCAGCCTGGAGAAGTGGTCATCCACACAGCCTCTACCAACCTTCACTAGATCTAACATCTACTACAGGTGCTCTACATACAGATCAGCAGCATGTCAAACACTGATCTGGACCGGTTTCATGAAACTCTTTTATTTCAAAAATGGAAATCCTGTATAGAAAATATATATATATTTTCAGTGTTAGTTTCTCCCATGCTCATCAATAACATATGTAGAAAACTAATAATCAGTTAAAACAGTTGAAATTGGGAGCATCTTTACAGTCACATTGCAGTTGACCTGTGGAGCCTCTTGAATACAACATGCTTAACTTACCTTATACTATCTTAGAAATGTCAGAAATACAGTCTAACATCTAAGGTCTTCAAATATTGTAATATTGAATCTATTCTAATTCTAATCTAAGTATTTAGGTAACACATTCTGAAAACTCAAGATCATACTGCATATTAAATCTAGCTGCCTTTTAAAATCATTATGCATACTCTCACTTCGTTGTAGATCAACTTGGACTGAACCATCACTAACATGTATGATACAATACCTGAAAACGTTCACCAACATCTTTCAATTAACTGCTGAAAACTCATGACAAAACTTTCTGTACACATAACATACTTCTTCAGTTCACTTCCACAAAATGTACTTCCTCAGTCTAGCAGATTGTCTCTGTCCTCTAAGCCAACTTCAGTGTTCATTATTCTACACAGGGACTACTGTGCTACTTCCTCAGTCTGTCTGTCAATCTGTCAGATAGTCTTTCTCCTCTTGTGTCGGTCTCTGCAGAGCCATGCAAAGGCCCTGCTGGGGCTGGCTGACCTCCTTGCCTGCCCTTTGACCTGCTCAGCCTGTCTCTGTCCTGGGCTACAATCCTGGGCCTCAGAGGGCCCCGTCTGCCCCGGACCCTCCACTGGTGTCCTAGCCACTAGCACTGCAGCCAGCCTTTCCCTAGACTGACTCCTCTCCCTCAGCATCCTGAATGGGGACAGCTCCCTCAGCCTCTTCCTCAGGGGGGACTCTGGTAGTCTGGGCCTGGGGGGGGTTAGAGACTCTGGCACTGTCGAGGTCTCTGTCTGGGGAGCGGGGGTCCCTGGCCTGGTGGCCTTTGCGGCCCCTGCTTCTGGGTCTCCATGGGGCCCAGAGTGGCTCATCATCCCTGGCCCTGCCTGCTCTGTCTCCACCTCCATCAGCACATCCATCTCTCTGTCCCTGCCTTCCTCCCTGTCTCTGATGTGCTGCCTGGTCATCTGCAGGAACCTCTTGTGGAGGAGAGCCCCACCTATGCCGTAGCTGCGGCTGCCAGCCGTGCCTGCCTTGGTGGTGGCCTCGCTGGTCAGAGAGGACGACGAGCCAGACCGGTTCATCTGGCTGTTGGCGTTACGCTGGGGCTTGGCCACGCCACCCACTGTAGACAAACACAGGAGAGGAGAGACGGGGAGAATGACTGAGGTGCCTGATTAAGATGACACTAAATTACAGTATGGATAGGTGAGATGAGGGAATAGGACTACAGCAAGATGTGTATGTATGTGTATGTCCTGTGGGTGAGGGATGCTGGGTTGAGGTGCTGATATATAGAGGGTACTGACGGTGAGGTACAAACCTTCGATGAAGAATGGGTATGCTTGGTTCTGAGTTATGGGTATGAGTTGTGAGATGAATGAATGGATTGGAGTAGATGCTGTTGTGAGAGGTAATGTGAGGTAGCCAGGGTGTAGACCTTTGCGAGGGGAGCCCTGTGGCGAGACGGTGGGGCTGGAGTGCAGGGATGAAACAGTGGACACGGTGTCTTCAGCAGGCCTCCTCCCAATCCAGGGACTGTCCTCTAATTGGCTGAGCTGGGAGCTGGGAGGCTTCTTTATCACCTGGGGAGAGCTGGAGTCTGAGAGGGGGAGAGAGAGAGAGAAGATATACACTGTTATAGTCTATGAGGGGGAGAGAGAGAGAGAGAGATATACAGTGCATTCGGAAAGTATTCAGACCCCTTGACTTTTTCCACATTTTCTTACGTTGGCTGATTCTAAAATTGATTAAATTGTATTTTTTCCTCATCAATCTACACACAATACCCCATAATGACAAAGCAAAAATTGGTTTTTAGAAATGTTTGCAAATGTATACAAAAAATGAAATATCACATTTACATAAGTATTCAGATCCTTTACTCAGTACTTTGTTGAAGCACCATTGGCAGCGATTATAGCCTTGAGTCTTCTTGGGTATGACGCTACACGCTTGGCACACCTGTATTTGGGGAGTTTCTCCCATTCTTCTCTGCAGATCCTCTCAAGCTCTGTCAGGTTTGATGGGGAGCTTCGCTACACAGCTATTTTCAGGTCTCTACAGAGATGTTCGATCGGGTTCAAGTCCGGGCTCTGGCTGGACCACTCAAGGACATTCAGAGACTTGTCCCGAAGCCACTTCTGCGTTGTCTTGGCTGTGTGCTTAGGGTCGTTGTCCTGTTGGAAGGTGAACCTTCGCCCCAGTCTGAGGTCCTTAGCACTGTAGCAGGTTTTCATCAAGGATCTCTCTGTACTTTGCACCGTTCATATTTCCCTCGATCCGGACTAGTCTCCCAGTCCCTGCTGCTGAAAAACATCCCCACAGCAACCACCATGCTTCACCGTAGGGATGGTGCCAGGTTTCCTCCAGATGTGACGCTTGGTATTCAGGCCAAAGAGTTCAATCTTGGTTTCATCAGACCAGAGAATCTTGTTTCTCATGGTCTGAGAGTCCTTTAGGTGCCTTTTGGCAAACTCCAAGTGGGCTGTCATGTGCCTTTTCCTGAGGAGTGGTTTCCGTCTGGCCACTCTACCATAAAGGCCTGATTGGTGGCGTGCTGCAGAGATGGTTGTCCTCCTGTAAGGTTGTCCCATCTTCACGGAAGAACTCTGGAGCTCTGTCAGAGTGACCATCGGGTTCTTGGTCACCTCCCTGACCAAGGCCCTTCTCCCCCGATTGCTCAGTTTGGCCGGGCAGCCAGCTCTAGGAAGAGTCTTGGTGGTTCCAAACTTCTTCCATTTAAGAATGATGGAGGCCACAGTGTTCTTGGGGACCTTCAATGCTGCAGAAATGTTTTGTTACCCTTCCCCAGATCTGTGCCTTGACACAATCCTGTCTCGGAGCTCTACGGACAATTCTTTCGACCTCATGGCTTGGTTTTTGCTCTGACATGCACTATCAACTGTGAGACCTTATATAGACAGTTGTGTGCCTTTCCAAATCATGTCCAATCAATTGAATTTACCTAAGGTGGACTCCAGTCAAGTTGTAGAAACATCTCAAGGATGATCAATGGAAACAGGATGCACCTGAGCTCAATTTCGAGTCTCATAGCAAAGGGTCTGAATACTTACACTACCGGTCAAAAAAGTTTTAGAACACCTACTCATTCAAGGGTTTTTCTTTATTGTTACTATTTTCAACATTGTAGAATAATAGTGAAGACATTACAACTATGAAATAACACATATGGAATCATGTAGTAACCAAGAAAGTGTTACACAAATCAAAATATATTTTATATTTGAGATTCTTCAAATAGCCACCCTTTGCCTTGATGACAGTTTTGCACACTCTTGGCATTCTCTCAACCAACTTCATGAGGTAGTCACCTGGAATGCATTTCATTAACAGGTGTGCCTTCTTAAAACTTAATTTGTGGAATTTCTTTCCTTCTTAATGTGTTTCAGCCAATCAGTTGTGTTGTGACAAGGTGGGAGGGTAGATAGCCCTATTTGGTAAAAGACCAAGTCCATACTATGGCAAGAACAGCTCAAATAAGCAAACGGTCCATCATTACTTTAAGACATGAAGGTCAGTCAATACGGAACATTTCAAAAACTTTGAAAGTTTCTTCAACTGCAGTCGCAAAAACCATTAAGCACTATGATGAAACTGGCTCTCATGAGGACCGCCACAGGAATGGAAGACCCAGAGTTACCTCTGCTACAGAGGATAAGTTCATTAGAGTTACCAGCCTCAGAAATTTCAGCCCAAATAAATGCTTCACAGAGTTCAAGTAACAGACACATCTCAAAGTCAACTGTTCAGAGGAGACTGTGTGAATCAGGCCTTCATGGTTGAATTGCTACAAAGAAACCACTACTAAAGGACACCAATAAGAAGAAGAGACTTGCTTGGGCCAAGAACACGAGCAACGGACATTAGACCAGTGGAAATTTGTCCTTTGGTCTGCAGTCCAAATGTGAGATTTTTGGTTCCAACCGCCGTGTCTTTGTGAGACACGGTGTGGATGAACGGATGATCTCCGCATGTGTATTTCCCACCGTGAAGCATGGAGGAGGAGGTGTTATGGTGTGGGGGTGCTTTGCTGGTGACACTGTCTGTGATTTATTTAGAATTCAAGGCACACTTAACCAGCACGGCTACCACAGCATTCTGCAGCGATATACACCATCCCACCTGGTTTGGGCTTAGTGGGACTATCATTTGTTTTTCAACAGGACAATGACCCATCACACCTCCAGGCTGTGTATGGCTATTTTACCAAGAAGGAGAGTGATGGAGTGCTGCATCAGATGACCTGGCCTCCACAATCCTCCGACCTCAACCAAGTTGAGATTGTTTGGGATGAGTCGGACCGCAGAGTGAAGGAAAAGCAGCCAACAAGTGCTCAGCATATGTGGGAACTCTTTCAAAACTGTTGGAAAAGCATTCCATGTGAAGCTGGTTGAGAGAATGCCAAGAGTGTGCAAAGCTGTCATATCAAGGCAAAGGGTGGCTATTTGAAGAATATAAAATATATTTTGATTTCTTTAACACTTTTTTGGTTAATACTTGATTCCTTATGTGTTATTTCATAGTTTTGATGTCTTCACTATTATTCTACAATATAGAAATGAGTAAAAATAAAGAAAAACCTTTGAATTAGTAGGTGTTCTAAAACTTTTGACCGGTAGTGTATTTAAATAAGGTAATTCTGGTAATAAGGTAACGTTTCCAAAAACTTGCTTTGTCATTATGGGGTATTGATGAGGAAAAAAAATAATTTAATCCATTTTAGAATAAGGCTGTAATGTAACATAATACAGAAAAAGTCAAGGGGTCTGAATACTTTCCGAATGCACTGGGACAGACAGGGACATACACTGTTAGAGAGGGAACCATACAGTGGGTACATACACCATTATTTTACTACAGAATATCATCAATTTGGCCATGTCTCCCTTGTAAAATAGGTATTCTGACCTCAATGGGACTTTCTGGATAAATAAAGGTTAATAAAAATATATAAATAAATCACCCACAAGACATCATAATATTGTTTTTAACATTTACTCACTATAAAATCACTAATATGCAACATGTTTACATTGACTAACAGATACTGTAGTCAAACTAAATTGTCCTTGAAATGTATAGCAAAGCATATCTTCTGATGTTATTTCTATCCCGAGAATCTTCCAACCGGGATTTCTGGAAAACCTGGGGATTTTGTGAAAGTTTGCAATCCTAGAAGAGAGTAACAGTTCCAGCGACTCACTATGTGCGGTGTGAATGTCCTTGGTGGTGCTCTTCTTCCGTAGAGGGTAGAGGGGCACCTGGACCTGGAGCACCTGAGATACGCGGTTCTGGGTCTTCCCCCCGGGCAGCGGCGAGCGCAGCGACACGGGAGACATGTCCGACTTGGTGGACCGTCGCTCGCTCACGTTCTTGGACACTGCAGTCATCAAAACAGGAAATAATTAATCTTGCACCAGGCACTGCAAGATTATTATGTTCCCGTGCAGAAAGACAGTAATCACAGAAACAGCAGCACTATGAATGGCCTGACCAGGAGAGGAGTTACTCCAGAGGGTTGGTGTGTAAACATAGTCAACACAGAGAGGAAAAAGAAGAAGCTAAGACAACAAGGTGGTCACAGACAGGAAAATGAAATGTCTGACAAATTTATAGGAAGATCAATGAAATGGGTATATTTGTACGGCCTCTTGCTAAAAGTAATTGTTTTAATTTGTGGGAATATGAATAATATTACTACAGCACTTGATTCATTTTTAAACAAGGCATAACTCCTCTTCTCTCAGTATAGCCATGCAGAATGTGAAACATCTACTGCCCACTAGGAGGCAGTGTACGGCAAGATAAACACTCAAGTGAACAAAACTTAATTCCAAGTGAATCGAGGAAATGTTGTCCCATTTGTCAGGGACACATTTGTTCCATTTGTCCCATGTTGTCAGGTGTTGTTCCCCTGAAAGTACTACTACAGTGGGTGTTTAATAACTACTGTGGAGAGATTAGACAAACCCCAAAACATTTTGGATTATATGTGTAGGAGACTAAAATGACGCAGTTCTGTGACAGTCCATCTCTGTGGGCAGCTGGGAGCATCAGAGTTCAGAGAATATCCAACCCTGCCACAGTCAGTGGTGAAAAAGAGATGATATAGCCTAGTATTACTTGGTGTGATTATAAGTATTATACCAGGGTTGGGGTCAATTCAGGAAGTAAACTGACGTTCCAATTCAATAACTGAAAAAAGGGCATCTATTTATTTCCATTTTTATTTTAAATTCAAATCACTTCCTGAATTGACTGCCTTCAATTTAAATAGACCCTGTGTTATACATTGTTGCATCTGGCCACCAAAATGGTAGTTAAGGTGTTGACTCAGACTCACAGGTGCTGTAGGCAGGCTCACACTGTAGAGACATGGTCTGGTGTTTCTCCTCCTCCATCTCCACTGCCAGGTTGGACAGGTACTGCTTGACCTTACGGGCCATCTGAGCGTCCTCGTACAGCTTCTTAGCGTTGAGCAGCGAGCTGCGACGCACACGCTTCTTATGGGCCCCGCCCTGCACGTCTAACATGTTGGAGTTGGTGCTGCCCTGACTCAGAGACCTGGATGGAGTGAGGAATGGAAGGAGCAACGGAGAGAAGTATGGGGAGAGAAAGGAAGGGACAGATGGAGGTAGGGATGAAGAGAATAAGAGAGGAATGGAGGGAGGGAGACCGGTCAGTTATTCAGGACTTCAGCGGAGACATTAAACAGGGAGCGAGACCGGTCAGTTATTCAGGACTTCAGCGGAGACGTTAAACAGGGAGGGAGACCGGTCAGTTATTCAGGACTTCAGCGGAGACATTAAACAGGGAAAGAGACACCAAACAGACATGCTCTGCAGGTTATGGTCATGCAGTCTCTCAAAACTATTATCTTCCTGCTCTCAAAACTATTACCTTCCTGTCAAACTGTCACTGTAGCACACTCTGGACATTCAGAAAGCACTTTATAACTGATGGGAAGGTCACTAAACATGATTCTGTATACAGTGCATTGGAGCATAGCAGGTTATAAACAACCATGCAACAAGGATGCCTCTCGCTAATCCACCATGCTAGAAAAATGGGTAAATTAATAACAAAAAATAACATTCTGTTTGATGAAGACAGTCAAAAAACAGTTAGAAAATTAAATGAATCTGGGTAAAATGGCAGGATGCACACACAATGCAAAACAGACTCATCTGATCAAATGGTGAACTTTTGGATAGGATGGATTTAGGTGAACTTTTGGATAGGATGGATTGCGAATGAAAGGTTTTAGTGACCGATCGACACACGAAAGGGGCATGCGGTTTGGGAGGGCGTTGATGACTGGGGGGAGGGGATGCATGGTGACTGGGGGGAGGGGATGCATGGTGACTGGGGGGAGGGGATGCATGGTGACTGGGGGGAGGGGATGCATGGTGACTGGGGGGAGGGGATGCATGGTGACTGGGGGGAGGGGATGCATGGTGACTGGGGGGAGGGGATGCATGGTGACTGGGGGGAGGGGATGCATGGTGACTGGGGGGAGGGGATGCATGGTGACTGGGTGGCTGGACTATTACAAGGGGACTTACCCTAAACTCTTCCACCTCTTCTTCCTGCAAGTAAGACCCAATGACATTGAAGCAATGTGGTTTAATGAAACAGTACAGTCAAGGAAGGACAGAGGCACAGTCACCACTGGAGGAGACAGAGGATGGGGACACACACAGGACCTCTCCCGAGTCCCTATATCAACAGTGTGTGTGTATGTGTGTTTGCCAAATGAAATGTGGTGGAGGATTGTCGGCTTTACCTAAAATCAGTATCTGTTTAAATAGTTATACTAAAAGGTGCAACTCAGTGAATACATCTTCTGTTTTTACATAATCTACAGCAGCAGTGAGACAATGGAGAGAAGGGTGTGTTGATCATTTCTGTTTTGAGAGTGAATGTATAGGGGGCAGTGGTGCTGCTTGGTGTAGAGGGAGTCTGAAGGGAGCAGTGGTGCTGCTTGGTGTGGAGGGAGTCTGAAGGGAGCAGTGGTGCTGCTTGGTGTGGAGGGAGTCTGAAGGGAGCAGTGGTGCTGCTTGGTGTGGAGGGAGTCTGAAGGGAGCAGTGGTGCTGCTTGGTGTGGAGGGAGTCTGAAGGGAGCAGTGGTGCTGCTTGGTGTGGAGGGAGTCTGAAGGGAGCAGTGGTGCTGCTTGGTGTGGAGGGAGTCTGAAGGGAGCAGTGGTGCTGCTTGGTGTGGAGGGAGTCTGAAGGGAGCAGTGGTGCTGCTTGGTGTGGAGGGAGTCTGAAGGGAGCAGTGGTGCTGCTTGGTGTGGAGGGAGTCTGAAGGGAGCAGTGGTGCTGCTTGGTGTGGAGGGAGTCTGAAGGGAGCAGTGGTGCTGCTTGGTGTGGAGGGAGTCTGAAGGGAGCAGTGGTGCTGCTTGGTGTGGAGGGAGTCTGAAGGGAGCAGTGGTGCTGCTTGGTGTGGAGGGAGTCTGAACAGGGCAGGCATGCGCCGTCTGTGACAAGCTGGACTGTAGGATACAGTATGGTGGCAGAGAGAGAGTAGACAGAGGTCACCTCTAACCACTGATACCACTGAGGAACAGATATTATGTCATCCCCCTAATGGGTAAAGGTATAGTGTGATAGTTTGGCAATGAAGCCCCTTTTCTACTTACCAAGAGTCAGATGAACTCTTGCTCTATGACTTTAAGGTTAGGATTGGGGGAGGGCCCATATTCATAAAGCATCTCAAAGTATGAGTGCTGATCTGGGATCAGGTCATCCGAGTCCATGTAATCTATTTCAATATTATCTAAAAACCTAAATCTGTGGTTAAGGGCTCCAGTATGGGGCCAGGGGAGAGAGTACCCACCTCTGTCTAAACATGAGAGCTGGGTCCATGTTGGCTGAAGTCATACGGACCACGTGACGGATCTCCTTAGCAATCATCCTTAGCTTTTCAAAGTTCACCAGGCCGTCTACGTGAGAGTCATTACCTGTGGGGGAAACAGTCAGTGAGCTTTTCTTCACCTTCATTAAAGGGGCAATCTATGATTAGAAAAAAAAAAAATAAACACAGCGTTCACCCCCCACCACTTGATTTGGTAAATATCTGGGGGATAAGGCTGGATATATGTAACCACTCTCAACAGGTCGACTCTCAAACAATGTTTTCTTCAGCCTGTTTTAATTGGGATGCATTTAAGAGCCGAACGCTGGTTTCTGATCTAGAAGGGAGTCTGTTACTTAACGTGGATCTGTTGATGTGTTCTCACAGCTTTTCACTTTAGATGGGAGTGACTGATTTACTTCTCACATCATTATCCAGCATCTACACCCCTGCTAGTACCATGTGATTAATGGGTTCCCCTGCTAGTACCATGTGATTAATGGGTTCCCCTGCTAGTACCATGTGATTAATGGGTTCCCCTGCTAGTACCATGTGATTAATGGGTTCCCCTGCTAGTACCATGTGATGAATGGGTTCCCCTGCTAGTACCATGTGATTAATGGGTTCCCCTGCTAGTACCATGTGATTAATGGGTTCCCCTGCTATACCATGTGATTACAATGGGTTCCCCTGCTATACCATGTGATTACAATGGGTTCCCCTGCTATACCATGTGATTACAATGGGTTCCCCTGCTATACCATGTGATTATAATGGGTTCCCCTGCTATACCATGTGATTACAATGGGTTCCCCTGCTATACCATGTGATTACAATGGGTTCCCCTGCTATACCATGTGATTACAATGGGTTCCCCTGCTATACCATGTGATTACAATGGGTTCCCCTGCTATACCATGTGATTACAATGGGTTCCCCTGCTATACCATGTGATTAATGGGTTCCCCTCTGTGCAACACATCCCACTGTGAAGGCAACATGATGAAAATCATCATCATCAAATGATCCGTTTCCTGTTTTAGTACTATACCATTTATGGACTTTTAACTTCGCATAATCAAGAAACCTCCGTGTCTGTTCTAACTTGTTCTTATTATGGGATGGCAGAAAGGGAAGCAGAAGGAGGCGATAAGAGAAGTAAAACCTCTTGAGCAAGCTTGAGAATGACCACTGTTTCAGATGAGCATGGGGAAGTGGAAAACCCAGGCCCATATGGAATCCACCCAGAAACAACATGTTAATGACCCCTATATGGTATGAAAGCATTTTCCATCGTAGCCCTTTCCACTCACAGGCCATGACATCCCGTATATGAATAAAAAAAATAGCAGATTCTGTCATTGATAAGCGCCTATATTGGAACGTAGTGGCTGTACAGTAACATGCTATACATGACGTCAGAGCTCTGGCTCTGCGCTTCACAGCGCTGTATGGGTTTTAACTGACAGCTGTTATAAACGTGAGCACAGCACGCGACAAAGAATACGCCCCCATCCCTCCCGCTAATTGGGTTACTTTTGCACATTCGTTGTTGTCTGAGATGGAAATACTGTAAATCAAGAGGAGTCGATGTGTTCTGAAAGATGAGACGTTGAGTATTATAATAAATACCTCTGATGTCATACAAGCAAACCACACACCCATAAGTCCAAATGTGCGCTTCACATTTCCATATTTGAAAACGCATGTCATTTACAGTATCAAAAGCACCTTACAGTTGAAGGCTTTTTGCTTGAGTCATAAAGGTGCATTGACATTACTTAGGAACTGTGCACAGTTTGGAGGTGTGTAGCCACTTGGAAACACCAGCTAGAACTCTCATTCAAACCCTTGTAATCGTTTTTTTTTCTTATCTTGCACATACTCCAAAATGTCGATGAATATTCTTATCATGTTACTGAACATTTCCAGAGTATTTTCATACTTTGTTATTGACAAATGCTGTGAAAAGTACAGTAAATGTAAAATTCACATGAAATCAACAGTGTAATTTGGATTCAGTCTTGTGTCAGTTGAACTGTTGTGTCCTCACCTTTTGTCTGACAATTTCCCCATAATCTCCAGTGCTCTTTCAACACGGGGGCCCCTCAGGGGTGCGTGCTCAGTCCCCTCCTGTACTCTCTGTTCACCCATGACTGCATGGCCAGGCACGACTCCAACACTACCATTAAGTTTGCCGACAACACAACAGTGTTAGGCCTGATCACCGACAACGATGGGACAGCCTATAGGGAGGAGGTCAGAGACCTGGCCGTGTGGTGCCAGGACAACAACCTCTCCCTCAACGTGACCAAGACAAAGGAGATGATTGTGGACTACAAGAAAAAAAAAAGAGGACTGAGCACGCCCCCATTCTCATCGACGGGGCTGTAGTGGAGCAGGTTGAGAGCTTCAAGTTCCTTGGTGTCCACATCACCAACAAACTATCATGGTCCAAACACACCAAGACAGTCGTGAAGAGGGCACAACAAAGCCTATTCCCCCTCAGGAGACTGAAAAGATTTGGTATGGGTCCTCAGATCCTCAAAAGGTTATACAGCTGCACCATCGAGAGCATCCAGACTGGTTGCATCACTGCCTGGTATGGCAACTGCTCGGCCTCCGACCGCAAGGTCTACAGAGGGTAGTGCATACGGCCCAGTACATCAATGGGGCCAAGCTTCCTGCCATACAGGACCTCTATACCAGGCGGTGTCAGAGGAAGGCCCTAAAAATTGTCAAAGACTCCACAGCCACCCTAGTCATTGACTGTTCTCTCCGCTACCGCATGGCAAGCGGTACCGGAGGGCCAAGTATAGGTCCAAAAGGCTTCTTAACAGCTTCTACCCCCAAGCCATAAGACTCCTGAACAGCTAATCAAATGGCTACCCGGACTATTTGCATTTTTTATTTGTATTTTTTACTTATCCATTTTTTACTTAACACTTATTTTTCTTAAAACTGCATTGTTGGTTAAGGGCTTGTAAGTAAGCATTTAACTGTAAGGTCTACACCTGTTGTATTCGGTGCATGTGACAAATACTATTTTATTTTATTTGAATAGCTATGGTCATGCATATGCTTTTTGTAGTTCTTCTGTTAGAAACATTTCAATTTGGCCCTATCCATATAGACCAATTTTCACGAGTGTAAAGGGGTTAAACAGTAAGTCTTTGAAATGCTGATGCTACTGACTAATGGACATGAGAACAGTCTTTTGTCTGATGAGTGCCTGACTTAGGCATGATGTACGTTATATAGGCTAGTACAGCACACAGAGTATACTGCTGGAAGGTGCAACATTCTCAATAGAAAAACACTACTTTAACTATCTAAAAGTTCACCTTGTAAATTCAACATGATGACGTTTTGATCAATTAATCAGATATGTTTACAATGGACATGAGGAAGACATTTTAGGCGGGCACTGAGAAAGGCCTCCATACCTTCATGTAGGAAGGTGAGGTCCTTCTTGACAACAGGGAACAGGGGGATGATGGGAGGCTGCATGCTCTGGCTGCTCAGGACATTGCGGTACTTGGCCATGTTCCTGGATGGGTCGAAGATGTCCTGCAGGTCCTGGAACAGCTTGTCGTACTTACTGGGCAGCTTCTCCCACGATGACCTAAGACGAGCTATTGGAGCCAGATTCAGACCACTGTAGGGGAGGAGACGAGGGTCAGAGTTCAGGGGTTAGGGTTCAGACCACTGTTATAGAGGACCCAAGGAGAGATGGTAAGCCAGAATGGCCAATAGGGCAGCAGGTGCCCATCTCCTGTGTCTGTACCATGAGGCAGCTTGATGTACAAGTACACCCTGGACACGAACCTAGAGACAGGTTAGGGCTCAAAACTCTCATGTAGTGGCTTCCTTTTAATGTAACCTTTCCTTTGTGGTTTTCTGCCTTGGTCTCCATTCCTTCCTCCTCTCTTATCAAGGAAGTGGACAGATGAGAGGCGGCCCACTGTTAAACCTCATCGTCATCCCCTCCCAGTCTCTTCACATCAATGCAAATGAAGGACAGGAAGCAAGGGAAGGAAAGCACATGAGTATCGAGACACACAGAGACAGAGTGGACAACATATGGACCGCGGGAGCCCATTCAATCCTGCCCTGCCTCCCCCTCCCCCTCCTCCCCCCTCCCCTGGTAACGCTGCTCTAGAATGAGCCCCCTCCATGTTCTCTGCTCTGAAGTGGAATCTCCAGCCAGTAAGGTGTAATGACTGATCTGACTGATCTAAATCAAATCACATTTTATTGGCCAGATGCGCCGAATACAACAGGTGCAGACATTACAGTGAAATGCTTACTTACAGCCCTTAACCAACAGTGCATTTATTTTTAATAAAAAAGTAAAATAAAACAACAACAAAAAAGTATTGAGAAAAAAAGAGCAGAAGTAAAATAAAATAACAGTAGGGAGGCTATATATACAGGGGGGTACCGGTGTAGAGTCAATGTGCGGGGGCACCGGCTAGTTGAGGTAGTTGAAGTAATATGTACATGTGGGTAGAGTTAAAGTGACTATGCATAAATAATTAACAGAGTAGCAGCAGCGTAAAAAGATGGGGTGGGGGGGCAGTGTAAATAGTCCGGGTAGCCATGATTAGCTGTTCAGGAGTCTTATGGCTTGGGGGTAGAAGCTGTTGAGAAGTCTTTTGGACCTAGACTTGGCACTCCGGTACCGCTTGCCGTGCGGTAGCAGAGAGAACAGTCTATGACTAGGGTGGCTGGATTCTTTGACAATTTTGAAGGCCTTCCTCTGACACCGCCTGGTATAGAGGTCCTGGATGGCAGGAAGCTTGGCGTCCCGCTCCTTGAAAGCGGGAGCTCTACATTTTAGCTCAGTGCGGATGTTGCCTGTAATCCATGGATTCTGGTTGGGGTATGTACGTACGGGTCACTGTGGGGACGACATCATCGATGCACTTATTGATGAAGCCAGTGACTGATGTGGTGTACTCCTCAATGCTATCTGAAGAATCCCAGAACATGTTCCAGTCTGTGCTAGCAAAACAGTCCTGTAGCTTAGCATTTGCGTCATCTGACCACTTTTTTATTAACCGAGTCACTGGTGCTTCCTGCTTTAGTTTTTGCTTATAAGCAGTAATGAGGAGGATAGAGTTATGGTCAGATTTGCCAAATGGAGGGCAAGGGAGAGCTTTGTATGCGTCTCTGTGTGTGGAGTAAAGGTGGTCCAGAGTTTTTTTTCCTCCTCTGGTTGCACATTTAACATGCTGGTAGAAATGAGGTAGAACGGATTTAAGTTTCCCTGCATTAAAGTCCCCGGCCACTAGGAGCGCTGCCTCTGGATGAGCGTTTTCCTGTTCACTTATGGCCTTATACAGCTCATTCAGTGCAATCTTAATGCCAGCATTGGTTTGTGGTGGTAAATAGACAGCTATGAAAAATATAGATGAAAACTCTCTTGGTAAATAGTGTGGTCTACAGCTTATCATAAGATACTCTACCTCAGGCGAGCAAAACCTTGAGACTTCCTTAGTATTTGATTTTGTGCACCAGCTGTTGTTTACAAATATACACAGACCGCCACCCCTTGTCTTACCGGAGTCAGCCGTTCTATCCTGCCGATGTAGCGTATAGCCCGCTAGCTGTATGTTGTCCATGTCGTCGTTCAGCCACGACTCGGTGAAACATAAGATATTACAGTTTTTAATGTCCCGTTGGTAGGATATCCGTAATCTTAGGTCATCCAATTTATTCTCAAATGTTTGAAGATTGGCTAATAGGATTGATGTAAGAGGCAGTTTACTCGCTCGCTGTCGGATCCTTACAAGGCACCCCAACCTACGTCCACGATATCTCCATCTCTTCCTCATGCGAATGACGGGGATTTGGGCCTTGTCGGGGGTCTGTAGGATATCCTTCACGTCCGACTTGTTGAAGAAAAATTATTCGTCCAATACGAGGTGAGTAATCCCTGTCCTGATATCCAGAAGCTCTTTTTGGTTATAAGAGATGATGGCAGAAACATTATGTACAGAATAAATTACAAATAACGCGGAAAAACACACATAATAGTACAATTGGTTAGAAGGCTGTAAAACGGCAGCTATCTTCTCCAGCGTCATTATTTTATTGATAATGGCGCCGGAGAAGATGTGGGCTTGAGAATGACTCATTACACATTGGAGGACACAGACAGTAGGGAACACACACACAAAGCTCCCTGAGGATTGACGGCATAATGGACAACAGAAGCTCAATGTAGCAATACAAAGCCGAACCATAGAAGTCTGAGTTAACAAAATAACAAACCATAAATGTAATAACTGTACATTTTGACAAGCAATAAGTAGAAGGGACAGATATTTGATTGTGGGTACACTGATGCAATAAACTGCTTGAATGGAAACAGATTGAGAATAGAACAAGGAGTGTGGGACTGCTCTCCTGGTTTCTAGCCAGGCAAACACATCTGGTAGCAACGATGGAAGCCAGAATAAACCCACCTGATGATGGCGAACATGGAGTTGAAGTTCTTGCACTCTCTACAGTGCAGGGCGATCTTAATGAAGTGTTTGATGGTCTTCATCCTCTTCATGGCGTTGGGCTCCCTCAGGATCTCCGTGGCGACCCAGAAGGTCTCCTGGTTGATGACCTCCTCAAACTGCTTGAGGTGTGTCTGTTGGAGACCCCCCGAGGAATCCAGCAGCTTGAAGAGGTCGTCCACGTACTGAGTGGACTCAATGTTACGGAACAGCTCAAAGTCCCTCATGGAGAGCTGGGCGGCCACCTGAAGAACAACAAGAAGAACTTTATGAATATATAGAGACAGGAATGTTTCTAGTGCTGTACTGTATACAAGCCCTATGATAAACACACACACACAAATACAGAAACACACATACACCAAAGAGACAAACACACAAATACACCAAATAGACACACACACACACACACACACACACACCTCCACGGTGCTGAGCTGGAGCAGGGTGATCTGACTCTCCTTCAGCAGCTCCTGGGCGTCATCGTCTGAACACAACGTCTCTGTCTCCATGTTGTTCTTCAGGTAGTACCTGGGGAGGGGGACGGGGAGACGGGATATTAGCCGTTAGGCCTATACTAAGGATAATACCAGACAGACATCAGAAAACATTGTGTTGATTACAAAGCAGATTAGTCATTATTAAATTCATCATTATAAAATGTATTACCACATGAAAAAACGTAACCAAAATGCCACCATTATTGTATGTATTGTGCGTATATTATGTAAACTCCCTGGTCAACACCACCAAGGCAGCAGCAGCATTAAGATGCTGGCCAGAGAGGCCCTGGCCCCGACAGTGGTGATCCATTTAAGCCATACATTTCCCCCTGGGTGGGTGAGAGAGAGACATTTTGCCCCGATGCCCTTTTCTGGGAGAGCGTCCAAGAGCAGCACATTGGACTAGTGGTTCTTAATGGAGCCATAATGTGTCTATAGCCCTGCCAACGCCATCAGGAATGGGATAAATAAGTGATGGGTAGAGGGGGGTAGCTGGATAGCTGGATCCACTGGCCTCCTGGAAGGAGAGGGAGCTGGGGCTCTGCTGGCTGGATCCACTGGCCTCCTGGAAGGAGAGGGGGCTGGGGCTCTGCTGGCTGGATCAGGAGAGGGGGCTGGGGCTCTGCTGGCTTGATCACTGGCCTCCTGGAAGGAAAGGGGGCTGGGGCTCTGCTGGCTGGATCCACTGGCCCCCTGGAAGGAGAGGGGGCTGGGGCTCTGCTGGCTGGATCCACTGGCCCCCTGGAAGGAGAGGGGGCTGGGGCTCTGCTGGCTTGATCACTGGCCCCCTGGAAGGAGAGGGGGCTGGGGCTCTGCTGGGGCTGGAGCTGAGGCAGGACCTAGGGCTGGAGCTGAGGCAGGACCTAGGGCTGGAGCTGAGGCAGGACCTAGGGCTGGAGCTGGCTTGGGAGACTGGCCTGACTAAATGGTTGCATGGGCTTGACAGGAGGGACTGAGTGAGGACTGGATGGTTTCTGCTGGCTAAGCTTGTGTATCTCTGACCCAGTCATATCAAGTGGTCCATTATAGTTCAGTTGGTAGAGCATGGCGCTTGTAACGTCAGGGTAGTGGGTTCGATTCCCGGGACCACCCATACGTAAAATGTATGCACGCATGACTAAGTCACTTTGGATAAAAGCATCTGTTAAATGACATATACATTTAGTGTACAAAACAATAAGAACACCTGCTCTTTCCATGACATAGACTGACTAGGTGAATCCAGGTGAAAGCAATGATCCATTATTGATGTCACTTGTTAAATCCACTTCAAATCAGTGTAGATGAACGGGAGGAGACAGGTTAAAGAAGGTTAAGACTTGAGACAATTGAGACATGGATTGAGGAGCTGGGGGGACGGAGAGGAGCTGGGGGGACGGAGAGGAGCTGGGGGGACGGAGAGGAGCTGGGGGGACGGAGAGGAACAGGGGCGGAGGCGGCCATTTTAGCTGAGGCTATCTGAGAGGGCATTTCTAGGAAGGAAGAAGAGGTGGGGTAGGAAGGAATTAGGGGAGATGGGGAGCCTATGCTGTCCCTCCCTGTCACACTACAATCTAACCCATTTTCAGACCTGAGGGGAACTAAGGTGGAAGAAGTTGCACCAAACCACTGATACAGGGTCAGATCATCTTCTCCCATTTTCTATCCTCCTAATGGTTGAATGTTAGGATTGAGGTGGGCTAATCTGATCCTAGATCTACATTTGTTTTACCTGCCATTGAGCTGGAAGCGGTCAGCCAGCTTAGAGAGCTGGTCAGGTAGCCTGCGTTGTTTGATGACGCCCTCGGGACTGACAGACACCTCACAGAGGGAGTAGGTCTCCGGGGTCGCGATAAGGCCAAACTCGTTGACCACGTGAGTGACCACATCCATGGCCGTGGTGTCCTTACTGATGATGATGTAACAGCTCTGCTGGTCAGCCTTGAACACCCGGATCACCTGGTCTGGAATGTCTGACAGGTGGAGGAGAAGAACAGGTTTGAAGAGTTATGATGGACGGAATACCAGAACACATACGATTCCCCTAGATTGTGCACTACTTTAGACCAGGGCCCATAGAGCTCTGGTCAAAGGTAGTGCACAACAATATAGGGAATATGGTGCCATCTGTGACGCACATATCTGAACATGGCCGATACATAAACAGAAAAATCTAATTAAACGCATTCAAGAGAAAAGTGAACCATTTGCAACATTTAGATTATTGATTTAATCAGGGGAGCCCACTTGAGACCAGTGTCTTCATCTGCAATGGTGCCATGAGGACACAAATCAATACAACAAAACATAAAGAGAAACTACAAGACAGCTATAAACACATGACATCAGGTTATTACAACAAGTTATAATAGTCAACTGAAACAATTGCACACTTCAGTGAACTCATTTTACAACAGTTTTAAACTGCCCTATCGGCACCAGGGAACCCAGGTGGAATTTGCTTTGTAAGGTATTCCATAACTGTGGTGCGTTAAAACTAAAGGTGGATTTACCAAACTTTGTGGAGACAAGCGGGACCTCAGGAGTTAACCAACCCTGCCAACGGGTCTGGTATCTCATGTTTTTCCTATTTCAACAGGGAAGTGAGGTATGTTGGAAGCTTGTGGAACAGAGCTTTGTAAACAAGAAGGGAGTAATGAAGTGATCTACGGGACTTTAGTGACGTCCAGCCGACCTTCTGATACAGGATGCAGTGATGAGTATTAAAACTGTCACCTGTAATAAAGTGAAGGGCGCTATGGTAGACAGCATCCAATGGTTTAAGAGCAGTGGCTGCTGCAGTCTGGTAAATGGTGTCACCATAGTCAAGAACTGGCAGGAAAGTTGACTGCACAATCTGTTTCCTGCTGTTCATGGAGGCAAGATCTATTTCTAAAAAAGAAGCCCACTTTAAATCTAAGCTTTTTCAACTAGCTCATCAGTACGTATTTTTTAAATGTTAGATCTTTATCAATCCAAATGGCCAAAAGTAAAAAGGAAGGAAGGAAACAACCCTTGTGGCTAAAAGATATGCATGTAAGATGCATTTCCCAGTATGGCAAAGGGAACAAGCACTTCATACTTGCTCTGCTTGCACACAAAAGTGGTTGTGGTCCATTACACACACATCAGCAGGGTAAAACAATGAGGCATGAATAGTGGAGGACGACAAGCTGTATCGGAAGAGGGGAGGAGGTGAAGAGGCTGGAATAAAGGCATCACATCGGCAGTAGATAGTGTCTGTGACTGTCTGGGAGCAGTCACGCAGGGAGTCTAATGACAGAAAGAGAGACATCACTTCAAGAGGTAAACATAAAGAAAAGGTTGAATGGTCCTAGTTGACAGATGACTAACAGTGCACTGCTCCCTCTGTCCCTCCCTCCCTCCCCTGTAGAGTGAAGCATGCTCAATGGACTGTGAGACACCGTCATTATGGTAGCTATGTGCTTCTTAGTGGTGTTACCTTCACACTGGCTGGGCCCATAACTAGAACCCTCATCACTATTACAGCAGCAGGTTTAGCAGCCATAACCAATCATTTTCAACCTACTCAAACTAAAAGTGGAGGTGAGATGAAAATAAATGATCTGAGACTCATTAGCTATGATTTGTGATTAGGGTCTGGAGCAATCACAGGGTTCTCCCCAGGATTTTTTAACAAGGTGGTGCTGCTGAGTTTTTGAACACCTGTAACTGCCATTTCCTGCAATCTAGAGAAAAAATTGCCTTACTGTATGATAAGAAAACAAGGTGCCTCTCTTACATTCTTTGGGGAGAACCCTGGATCATATACTGTCCTATCATATGTAATCATTATCTTTACCCCCCCACCTGACAGGACCAATACGGACTTAACGGATGAGAGTGATCCCTGTGCCTCTCCGGGATGATTAATGATTAGCCAATCATTTATGGTGTCATGAGAGAGACAGAGTATAAACAGGGAAAGCCTCCTGGCTCCCGGGCTCCACCTAACGCCCCCCAGGCCTGTGTCCCGCTCACCATCACAGAACCACTAGATCTAAATCATACCTACAGCAGCAACAGTAGACAGGGGCAGAGCACCACAGCTAGGAGAGAGTGCAGGGCAAGGCATGGCACTTTAACACGAAGCTAGGGCTCCTTTAACAAACACACTCAGCCATCACTAAGAATAGGTCCCAATTAACTAAACTCATTTTGACCAGGTCTCATAAGGTGCTTTTTAAAAGTAGAGCACTATGTAGGGAACAGGGTGCCATTTGGGACGAAGCCAGAGAACACCACGCAGAGCCCAACTTAGACTGGTGTTCAGGACATTCGACACAGAGACAGAACTTAAAAGCTCATAAATGAAGGAGAAAAAACGATGACGACGACTAGGAAGCGTAAACGAAACATCTCCAAAACAAACAAACAGCCCAAATGATTCCATTCCAAGAAACCACATAGATACTTACAGTGGAAGCCCACGGCTGTGGAAGCAGAGAGAAGAGAGGGAAGCGAGAGAGAGAGAGGGAGGGAGAGAGAGAACAGTGGTTGGAAATATAAAAGAGACAGGATTAGAATGGCAGCTTTTTCCTGTGCGTCGTTGTGGGAGAAGTCAGCGGGGCAGAAGGACTTGTGTCATGGCTTTCACTAAAGCATCTGTTTACAATCAGATCAGTGTACTGGAGAGAGGGAGGGAGGGCATAGTGTGTGTGTGTGTGACAACAGAGAGCTGAGATCTGAGTCTGCCGCAGTGACTCGAGGCTGCATGCACGGACAATACAAACACAAGAACCCCCAGGCAAGCCTTCTTACACCCTACCAAAAGGCTAGAAGAATTACACTGTATTTAACTCCAAACTCCAGTTTTACCGTTATTTTATCCATTATTCACAGTGGTTGGTGGAGAAGAGAAACGCACTAATAGAAGATGATTAATATCTCAGTTTGCTTGGGGCTGCAGACTGGAGACTGGGCCCTCTGGCCGCTGGCTGCTGGCTACGTTGAATGGCAAATGGTCGAAGAGGATAAATCAAGACCATACTCTCCCCTACACTCCACCCCCTCTCCTCTCGCTGCTCTCCCTGGGGAGGACGCTTAGTTGTTTCAGTAATTATGGGGTCTGAAATCTGTCCGGGAAAAAACTGATTATAATTGATCAGCGTTTAATCCCTTTCATATGGCTCTAATTCTATTTAATGTCCAAGCTCTTGAAATGGAAATGCTTGAGAGACACAGAGAGGAGAAGCGGATCGCCTGTGTGTGTGTGTGTGTGTGTGTGAAGTGCTCATATTATTAATTATGTGATTAACCAGAGGGACTGAGTTTCTTCACTGGCCAAGCAGGAAGCGCTTTCTATCTCTGAGAGAAGTATTGCTCCATGAGTAATGACGGCTGTTTTCCCACTGCGCAGCTCCAGTTTTATCCCTATATAACCCAGTCTGAAGAGGCCATACACTTGAAAAATGAACAAGATAAACACGAATGTAAAGTGTGCCCATCTTCAATTGTTAATTGCCTCCGTGTAGTTGTGAGCAGTAGTCATTACCCAAACCGTGATCGCAAGGCATATTGGAGATGCTCTGGTTAACATGACAGTGGTGACATATTGCCCATCGGCTGCCCTGGTGGTGATGAGTGCTTCTGTGTGTGTGTGTCCATCTCTCACCTGCGGGGTTGGAGAAGTCCAGCACACTGGTGGCTGGCTGCAGCAGATCAGGACTGCTGGATGACATGCTGCCAGGGATGGGCATGATGACCATGCTGTGCCTACACTGCTTAGTGCCCACCATGCTGTCATCCTGAGACTGGCCCACGCCGCCATCACTGTGGCAGAGAGAGACAGAGAGAGGGAAGGGGGAGAAAGAAGGATTTAGACTGGATAACACTCAGGATTAGTGTCTGGATTAAGGAACTCCTGGCCCCAGAGCCTAATATGGATCTGCCTGGCCCTATTCAATCTCACTGCATGTGGCAACAGAAACAGTTGAATCGGCGTTCCTGGTCTTCCTGATATCCACACAGGTGTACTGCTATCATGGCAATCCTTTTATAGGTAGTGATGGGTACTTATGGGGATGGTTGACACCCATCCATGACAGATCACATGAATGATGCGGCTGATCAGCAGGGTGCACAGAAACACAATACAAACAGGCCCAGGAGTGTTGACACAGCACAGTGAGCACACACAACACACATCAATAAGACACACAGAGATACCTCTTGGAGTGATGGGTCTTTTTGCCAACACATGGCTAACCTTTGTTTAAGCAACTAAATGGCTGCTCTAGGCAAAAACATGACTGTAGTTACCTTTCTAGCTAATAGGCTATGCTAGAGTATATAATTGGAAGACGATGTGTAATGTGGGGAGCTCAAAATAATGGAAAACTATCCATTATAAAATCTTGATTACTTCTTCTTGCCATTATCATTGACCTGATGATAAGACAAGATATGTGAAAAATAATAATTGCTAACGTATGATGGGGGTTCCTAGGTGGCCGGTTTGCCTGGGAGGGGGTCCCTGGACAGGAAAAGGTTGAAGGCCCCCTGCCCTAATTGACTGCTTCTGCACTAAACACCCCTCACAGGTGGGAAAAGGAAAAGGGACGGGCTGACGTGCAAACCAATATTTAGGCCTAGGCCTAATTTCTGAATTGGTTAACATTAGATAAAGGTTAGGGTTTGGGTTATGATTAAGGTTAACGTAAGGGTCAGTTTTAGATTTTTGGCTAGTCGTGCTATCAATGGGATGCTGATCAGAAAAGTTCTCAGGTGGACTGAATGAGTGACACTTCTAGGCCACTTCTCCCTCCAATAACA
>NC_140002.1:6924701-6959701 GCF_964263955.1 Coregonus lavaretus | reverse complement strand
AGACAACAAAACAGACAATGAGGAGACAAGGGGGCACGGCCACCGTATCCACACCGTATCCACACAGTAGACACACAGTAGACACACAGTACATGCATCGGCACGTCACAGTCAGAAGCACATGGGCAGACATTAAAAGTATCGAAAAACAAATACGCTGATTTAGTTGAACCAATCGTCACTGACGTAACCAACATCGTCACATTAATCAAATATACAGTACCAGTCAAAAGTTTGGCCACACTTACTCATTCAAGGGTTTTTCTTTATTTTTACTATTTTCTACATTGTAGAATAATAGTGAAGACATCAAAACTATGAAATAACACATATGGAATCATGTAGGAACCAAAAAAAGTGTTAACCTTTACGGGATCGGTGTCCCATATACGGGACGGTTGAGCTAACGTGCGCTAATGTGATTAGAATGACAGTTGTAAGTAACAGCAAACTTTCCAGGACATAGACATGTCTTTTAAGGGCAGAAAGCTTAAATTCTTGTTAATCTAAGTGCAATGTCCAATTTACAGTTGCTATTACAGTGAAAAAATACCATGCTATTGTTTGAGGAGAGTGCACAACAACAAAAAACGTATCACGACAACTGGTTTGATACATTCACCTCTGAAGGTAAATAATGTACTTACATTCAGTATTCTTGCTCTGATTTGTCATCCTAAGGATCCCAGAGATAAAATGTAGCATAGTTTTGTTTAAAAAAAATCAATTTTTATATTCAAATGTAGGAACTGGGTTCTACAGTTTGAACCCCTGCTGTCTCTGGCTCCACACCCACCCCGCCCGGCCATCTAGATGTCTGAAAGTTAGTGTATAAGCGAATGATCCATCATGTATGACATTCCTGGGAGTGTGTAAACTTACATTTTGTATTACCATATCATTTTTGTATGTTCTCTATAGTTATGTACTTGAAAATGTATCAATTGACCAATTCGGCACATTTGGGCAGACTTGATATAAAATAGTGCAGTATTGCAATGCTTCACTGGATCAATCTGAAACGTTGCACACACACAGCTGCCATCTAGTGGCCAAAATCTAAATTGCGCCTACACTGCAATATTATATTGTGGCCTTTCTCTTGCATTTCAAAGATGGAACAAAAAAACGAATGCATATTTTTTTGTATTATCTTTTCCAGAACTAATGTGTTATATTTTCCGACATTAATTTCACATTTCCACAAACTTCAAAGTGTTTCCTTTCAAATGGTATCAAGAATATGCATAGCCTTGCTTCAGGTCCTGAGCTACAGGCAGTTATATTTGGGTATTTAAGTCAGAAAAAAGGGTCTGATCCTTAAGAGGTTAAACAAATCAAAATATATTTTATATTTCAGATTCTTCAAATAGCCACCCTTTGCCTTGTTGACAGCTTTTCACACTCTTGGCATTCTCTCAACCAGCTTCATGAGTTAGAGACCTGGAATGCATTTCAATTAACAGGTGTGCCTTCTTAAAAAGTTAATTTGTGGAATTTCTTTCCTTCTTAATGCGTTTGAGCCAATCAGTTGTGTTGTGACAAGGTAGGGGGTATACAGAATATAGCCCTATTTGGTAAAATACCAAGTCTATATTATGGCAAGAACAGCTCAAATAAGCAAAGAGAAACAACAGTCCATCATTACTTTAAGACATGAAGGTCAGTCAATACGGAACATTTCAAGAACTTTTAAAGTTTCTTCAAGTGCAGTCGTAAAAACTATCAAGCGCTATGATGAAACTGGCTCTCATGAGGACTGCCACAGGAATGGAAGACCCAGAGTTACCTCTGCTGCAAAGGAAAAGTTCATTAGAGTTACCAGCCTCAGAAATTGCAGCCCAAATAAATGCTTCACAGAGTTCAAGTAACAGACACATCTCAACATCTACTGTTCAGAGGAGACTGAGTGAATCAGGCATTCATGGTCGATTGCTGCAAAGAAACTACTACTAAAGGACACCAATAAGAAGAAGATACTTGCTTGGGCCAAGAAACACGAGCAATGGACATTAGACCGGTGGAAATTTGTCCTTAGGTCTGGAGTCCAAATTTGAGATTTTTGGTTCCAACCGCCGTGTCTTTGTGAGACGTGGTGTGGGTGAACGGATGATCTCCGCATGTGTATTTCCCACCGTAAAGCATGGAGGAGGAGGTGTTATGGTGTGGGGGTGCTTTGCTGGTGACACTGTCTGTGATTTATTTAGAAGTCAAGGCACACTTAACCAGCATGGCTACCACAGCATTCTGCAGCGATACGCCATCCAATCTGGTTAGTGGGATTATCATTTGTTTTTCAACAGGACAATGACCCAACACACCTCCAGGCTGTGTAAGGGCTATTTTACCAAGAAGGAGAGTGATGGAGTGCTGCATCAGATGACCTGGCCACCACAATTCCCCGACCTCAACCCAAGTTAGATGGTTTGGGATGAGTCGGTCCGCAGAGTGATGGAAAAGCAGCCAACAAGTCCTCAGCATATGTGGGAACTACTTCAAGACTTTTGGAAAAGCATTCCAGGTGAAGCTGGTTGAGAGAATGCCAAGAGTGTGCAAAGCTGTCAACAAGGCAAAGGGTGGCTATTTGAAGAATCGCAAAAATAAAATATATTTGGATTTGTTTAACACTTTTTTGGTTACTACATGATTCCATGTGTTATTTCATAGTTTTGATGTCTTCACTATTATTCTACAATGTAAAAAATAGTAAAAATAAAGAAAACCGTTGAACGAGTAGGTGTGTCCAAACTTTTGACTGATGGTGTATATATATTTTTTAAAGCCTCTAATATACATTCATACATTGCCACTGTCTTCATCAGGAAAGCCCCGGGACACTGTCTACTTTTGACAAACAGCCGGTATATCTACTTAAACACTTTTAAATGAAGATGAGTATAAGAAGTCGAGCTGAAGAGATGACACATACCCTGGCTATCCCTTGTAGTCATCTCACCAAATCACCACCACCTGTGTCCAGCTCAAACTACCTAGTCTATTGGCTGCCAATGGAATCCCAGTAAATCCGCTGGTTGGTCAACAGCAGCAAAGCCAGGTAGTCAACAGCAGCAAAGCCAGGTAGTCCTCAGATTGTCTTACTGTAGAATACTGCAGACTGGAGAGAGTAGCCTACTTCCCTGACCTGACCTTCCTCTTGGCATCAGAAAAGGCTCATGACTCAATTATCCCACCAGTCAGTGGAATAAAGACCTGCGCTTGCCCTGTACTGTCTTCACCACTGTTTACTAAACTAAGCATGTGCCCCAAATGGTACACTATTCCCTATGGGCCCTGGTCAGAAGTATTTGGTAGAGCAAAGAGGACATGTTCCATCTCATCAGCAGCCTATTGAGACGACAGCATAAAGCCATCCATCAGAAGTGACTGATGTCTTAAATCATACTGACTTAACTACCTTAGCACTAAGAACAACCACAAATGAAGCTGTTGATTAAGTTTACCATAGCCACTAGCTACTAGCATCCCTGCGGTGCGGTACTACCACTTTCTATCACAGCGTCAGTCCATAACAGACTACTGATGAAGCCTGGTGCTCCCGAATCAGTCTCTTTCATCTCCACTTTCTTTAACTCCTCTCAGAGTAAACAGAATACAAAATAAATAATTAAAGCCTTGTGATTTAGATACAGTTCTTGGTTGGCTATGGCAGATCAACGGCTTGATGATGATAAATGGTTTTATGAAATGGCGAGTAACTACAGTAAATTACACTTTTTCCACCCATGGCTGTCTCTTGTCCCTTCGCAGCAGACATGGTGTTTGGAACATCAAATTGCAATAAAATCACAGTGTCAAATCGCAATACATAAAGAATCGTAAGAATCACAATGCATTTCGTATCGGCACCTAAGTATCGTGATATCGTATCGTGAGGTCTCTGGCAATTCCCAGCCCTAGGTAGGATACAGTAGTGTTATTGTGCCTACCTGAAGGGTTTGGGTGGTAGGATACTATAGTGTTATTGTGCCTACCTGAAGGGTTTGGGTGGTAGGATACTATAGTGTTATTGTGCCTACCTGAAGGGTTTGGGTGGTAGGATACTATAGTGTTATTGTGCCTACCTGAAGGGTTTGGGTGGTAGGATACTGTAGTGTTATTGTGCCTACCTGAAGGGTTTGGGTGGTAGGATACAGTAGTGTTATTGTGCCTACCTGAAGGGTTTGGGTGGTAGGATACTGTAGTGTTATTGTGCCTACCTGAAGGGTTTGGGTGGTAGGATACAGTAGTGTTATTGTGCCTACCTGAAGGGTTTGGGTGGTAGGATACAGTAGTGTTATTGTGCCTACCTGAAGGGTTTGGGTGGTAGGATACAGTAGTGTTATTGTGCCTACCTGAAGGGTTTGGGTGGTAGGATACTGTAGTGTTATTGTGCCTACCTGAAGGGTTTGGGTGGTAGGATGCTGAAGCGGGTCTTCTCCAGCATTTTCCTGATCTTGTTCCGTCCTCCAGACACGGTGTTGGCCTTCATTTTCTTGGTGGCCTTGTGGTCTGTGGGGAACTCCATGTCTCCAGGCAGGTCTGGGATGGAGAAGCGGTTACCCTTCTTCTCCTGGATCTTGGGGATGTGGGGACTCATGTTCATCTTCTCGTGTACGATCCGGCTCAGCAGCTCTTTGAACACTTGGGAGAGGAGAGGAGGGAAAGTGGGTGAATGACAAGACTGAGTCACAGAACTAGGGGGGGGGGGGGGAGAGCTGTATTGGAATGCAAATTCCTGGTAACTATCCCAACATTTCCAGGACTCATGGTTGGAAGACTTGGGAAAGTTACATGAATTTTGCTACCAAATACAAGACACAGGTACAGACTACTGTTGACATCGGTCATTTTAATTTCAGATGGTCCGGCATCATTAATTAAATAATCCTATCTTTGGTAAGAGGACAGATTGTACTAACCGAAGATGTTGGTCTTGACTGTGAGGGAGAGGTGTGTGTTGTTCCTCAGGAAGTCCATAGCTTTGGTGTAGGAGATGTTCTCAAAGTTCTGACCATTGATCTCCATTATCTCAAGGAGGAAAACAGAGAGTTTCGAGTCAACTGTACTTGTTACTGAACTAACCATAAAGTGCATCTGAACAGCAATCTAAAAAGTATGAAATGTATGGAATAAAAACATGAACTTCAAAATGCAAAAGCAACTCAGGAAAAAAATACAATAATAAGCACTTCTCTTACCTGGTCTCCCCGTTTGAGTCCTGCCTCGGCGGCCTTGCTGCCCTCCTCCACTGACTCCACGAAGATGCCGAAGCCCCTTTCGCTGCCGCCATGCAGGCTGAAGTAGAGCGGGGACTCCCTGGAAGGTTTCTGCAGGGTGATCTGCCTCCACTTGGCCTTGGCTGCACACGCTATGTTCAGCAGCCGCAGGTGACCATTCATTTTCTACAGGAACAGATCAGGTTTCAACACCCACTCACTCAACTGACCTGGCTAACAGATCTGGTAATAGATGTTCAACCACAGACAGAGGATCATATGTCTGTCTGACCACAGAGTGATGAGACTTTAGTTTAGTGAAGGTGTGAACTTCAGGTTAACGTACATTATGTTGCACCCAAAATGGCACCCTATTCATTATATAGTGCACTACCTTCAACCAGGGCTCATAGTCCTCTGGTCAAAAGTGTTGCACTATACAGGGAATAGGGTGCTATTAGGGACGCACAATTAGTACAGACACAATATAGGAAAGGTGATCTCACTGTGGTTTCTAGCAGCTTTTCAAAGTCTTCAAGGAACTGCGTCATGGCCGGGTCGCCTTCAAAGTCGTTGAAATGATTGTTCACCCATAACAACACTATCCGTGTCACCTGCACAGGGAAACACAAGGCCGTCAAAGCTTATTCAAAAAGCTTCAAAGAGCATCCTGTACATTTTCCAAAAAATGTCAGCAAGCTTCAACCATCAAACATTCAACTTTAGCTGAGGCTAAAGATATCATAGAGGTGAAGGACCCTTGCAGAACCCTTGCAGTTCTTTGAACCGCAAGGGTCCGGAAATGCAGTGACTGAAAATATAAGTGTAGTATTGTTCTAATCTAAGGAAAGGCCATCTTGGCTCACAATGCTGCAACCACAGCACAGACAGAGCTACAAACAGCAACTCTCTCTCTCTCTGAGGGGATGGGTCCCCCTTTAAGAGGAAGAATGATTACACACCAAATGATATCTCCATAAGACTATTGACAGCACAAGACTAATCTTATGTTAAATCAGTTATGAGAGTATCTCCACTGGACAAATCCCCCTTACACCCAAGACCGCTGACCTAGCAGAAGTTGTATTGATTACTGTGTAGTACACCCATGCTTCACACAAAGAAGCAGACACACACACACACAGTACTGTACACACCGTGTCTCTGAGGCTGTCGACTTTGAACCACTCGAGCAGCTTCTTGCCGACCTCCATGGGGCTGGAGAGGAAGGTGCGGTAGGTGAGGAGGAAGTCTTCGATGTAGGTGGGGTCCACCACTGACGGCTCCTCCACCAGGTGCATGATCAGACGCTCTGGGGTGCCCTGAGTGGATAGACAAACAGAAATCAATCACGACTGCATTCCAACTGTCAATTAATTTTAATACAACTTTATTAGTCCCCCAAGGGGCAATTAAGACAGCCTTATCACCAAGGAGCCCGAATCATTTTGGACAACTATTTAGAAAAATGACAAAATAAAAAATTTAACTGAGTGAAAGGATGGCACTTATTCAAAGCAAACCTTGTTGTGTGAGGTTGCAGGTCACCTGACAAAAATATATCGCTATGGGAAGCGAGTGTGATTTTAGAGGAAGAGAAACTAAAGCAGGCAGTTATCAAACAATTTAAAGACAAGAGAATCCAAAAGTGAGGATCAGTACTCAGACCAGCAGCAACCCATTTATACTGTAGCTGTTAGGGGGAGCAGAGGCATCTTAGGAGATGAAGACAAGGGAATCAGTCTAGTCCATTAGCAGATCAATAGCTGGCTGTTTACAGATCAATGGGTTGGACCATAGCAAGCAAGCACGCATGCAAAAAAAAAAAAAAAAAGTGTCTACAGGAGCAATAGTATAACACGGTGGTAGTCTTAGCCAGGTAGTCAAGGCAGTGCACACATACAAACCATTTAGACCGGTTTCCCAGACAGATTACACCCTAAGCCTAGACCTGGACAATGGAACTTCACCATCAGTGCAGGACAAGGGTAGGCCTAATCTGTGTCTGGGAAACAGTCCCATTAACTCCTACACTTCCTGCCTCACCTTGATGACGATGTGTCCCTTCCTGGTGCCGCTGCGGTCCAGCTCGCGATGCTCCTTCACCATGACGATCTCTCCCTCCTCCTCCACCTTGTGAGTGTTTTTCTCCACATGGTTGAGAATCCGCCAGTAGTCCTCTTGGGCGATGCACACAAACTGCTCAACAATGACATGGGGACAGCGGGTGAACTTATAATACAGGAGCCTGTTGCTCTGCACCAGAGCTGGGTACTCAAACAGTAGAATGGAGCAGTCCATGGAGCAGGAGAAAGGCATGGCTGGGGGCTTGCACTAATGGTCCACCCACACTCCCCTAGCTACTAGTCCAGTTATGCTAGTGTACAAGCTAACAGACTAGCTATACTCCCTTGGCAACTGGCCCAGCTATGATAATAAACACTAGCCACAGTATGCTATCTTGGCTAACAGACCTGCTACACTCCCCTAGTTCACATCACCTGGCTGAATGGTCAAGCTACACTCCCCTGGCTAGCGTTCACCTCTCTGCTGTCTCACTGAGCTGTTGTTCAGGCTCTGAAACAGGGACAGGAAACAGTGTTTCTGATAAAGGAGCTCTTTAAGGAACCAATCAGGTCTGGGTAGAAACTGGTTACTAACAGAAAGAGCGAGAGCGAGAGAGCTCAAAACCACTTATGGAGCAGCAGGCTACTCCTACTACTGCTGCCTCCCATATCTACATCAAGACCAGGTTCCATATGACTAAGCAACAGCTCTTCAACCTAGTCCTGCTTTACTGGTGAAAATCAACACCATAGATACCAACACAAGACCATTTACACAACTACTCCCTATATTTGCAAGGAATACAAGAACATTGTCATATTCATCTTCCAACCCGATGTCAAAAGGGAATGAAAAGTTCCAATTGTATTTCTCTCAGAGGCTGCTCCTTGCTCAGTATAATTATAGTTATAATAGCAGTCTGACAAGAGGTTGAGTGGGCCGTTCCGACTCGAGTGGCCATTCACAGTGAAATTAGTAGGTATGCATCCCAAATGGTACACTACTCCTGATATAGCGCACTATTTTTGACCAGGGCCCAAAGTACACTGTATAGGGAATAGGGTGTCATTTGGGAGTCGGCCCAAAAGCACTGATCTCAATGAGAGGATAGTATCTCACCTGGCAGTCATCCCCCTTGGTGCGCACCACTCCGCTCATGTACTGCTTGTCCAGGGAGGGGGAGATACCGAAGCTGTTGCCCATGCAGAGGGTCTCCATGCGGCTGTCTGGGTGGCCGATCTCCACCCCCCCGTTTAGGATCACATACCACAGGTCCAGCTGGGGAGGTTGCACAATGATGACATAAGCAGCAACGCCAAACACATCACAACAACAGCGAATGAATGGCTGACACTGACTGACTGGCTGGCCTTCATAATAGAGATGCTTTTATGGACCTTCACTCAAAATAATCATTGATGCCTGGTATTATAACGTGTCTCTGTATGTGGTATACGGAGCTTGAGTGAATAGAAGAAGTCCTCCAGTTCTGTAAATCATTGACTGTTGCTGCTCTGCAGCAAGTTTCCTGCCTAGCTTTGAACAGAGTTAACTTGGGCAGTTGGCTACATACAGCCCATTCATTGGGAGATGAAGGCCGTGGCTACAGGATGAGATATGGTGTTTTTCCTGAGCACGTTATCCAGACCAGGAAAAACTCAAATCAAATCGTTATTCGCCGATTACAACAGGTGTAGACTTTACTGTGAAACGCTGACTTACGAACCCTTTCCCAACAACGCAGTTCAAAAGTAAAAAATAAAAAAGGAAATAGTAGCACAATAAAATAACGATAATGAGACTATATAAAAGGAGTACCGGTACTCAGTCAATGTGCAGGGGACAAGGTAGTGAAGGTAATATGTACATGTACACTTCCAGTCAAAAGTTTGGACACCTACTCATTCAAGGGTTTTTCTTTATTTTTATATTTTTTTTACATTGTAGAATAATAGTGAAGACATCACAACTACGAAATAACACATATGGAATCATGTAGTAACCAAAAAAGTGTTAAACAAATCAAAATATATTTTATATTTGAGATTCTTCAAAAAGCCACCCTTTGCCTTGATGACAGCTTTGCACACTCTTGGCATTCTCTCAACCAGCTTCATGAGGTAGTCCACTGGAATGCATTTCAATTAACAGTTGTGCCTTCTTAAAAGTTAATTTGTGGAATTTCTTTCCTTCTTAATGCGTTTGAGCCAAATCAGTTGTGTTGTGACAAGGTGTGGGGGGGTAAACAGAAGATAGCCCTATTTGGTAAAATACCAAGTCCATATTATGGCAAGAAAAGCTAAAATAAGCAAAGTGAAACGACAGTTCATCATGACTTTAAGACATGAAGGTCAGTCAATACCGAAAATGTCAAGAACTTTGAACGTTTCTTCAAGTGCAGTCGCAAAAACCATAATGCGCTATGATGAAACTGGCTCTCATGAGGACCGTCACAGGAATGGAAGACCCAGAGTTACCTCTGCTGCAGAGGATAAGTTATTTTGAGGTACCAGCCTGAGAAATTGCAGCCCAAATAAATGCTTCACTGAGTTCAAGTAACAGACACATCTCAACATCAACTGTTCAGAGGGGACTGTGTGAATCAGGCCTTCATGGTTGAATTGATGCAAAGAAACTACTAAAGGACACCAATTAGAAGATGAGACTTGCTTGGGCCAAGAAACACGAGCAATGGACATTAGACCGGTGGAAATGTGTCCTTTGGTCTGGAGTCTAAATTTGAGATTTTTGGTTCAAACCGCCGTTTCTTTGTGAGACACGATGTGGGTGAACGGATGATCTCCGCATGTGTATTTCCCACCGTAAAGCATGGAGGTGGTGTTATGGTGTGGGGGTGCTTTGCTGGTGACACTGTCTGTGATTTATTTAGAATTTAAGGCACACTTAACCAGCATGGCTACCACAGCATTCTGCAGCGATACGACATCCCATCTGGTTTGGGCTTAGTGGGACTATCATTTATTTTTCAACAGGATAATGACCCAACACACCTCCAGGCTGTGTAAGGGCTATTTGACCAAGAAGGAGAGTGATGGGGTGCTGCATCAGATGACCTGGCCTCCACAATCCCCCGACCTCAACCAAATTGAGATGGTTTGGGATGAGTCGGACCGTAGAGTGAAGGAAAAGCAGCCAACAAGTGCTCAGCATATGTAGGAACTCTTTCAAAACTGTTGGAAAATCATTCCAGGTGAAGCTGGTTGAGAGAATGCCAAGAGTGTGCAAAGCTGTCATCAAGGCAAAGGGTGGCTATTTGAAGAATCTTTTTTGGTTACTACATGATTCCATATGTGTTATTTTATAGTTTTGATGTCTTCACTATTATTATACAAAATAGTAAAAACAAAGAAAAACACTTGAATGAGTAGGTGTGTCCAAACTTTTGACTGGTACTGTATGTTGGGGTAAAATGTACTAGGCAATCAGGATAGATAATAAACAGAGTAGCAGCAGCGTATGTGAAGAGTGTGAAAGAGTGTGAAAGTGTGCCTATGGGTGAGTGTGTGAGTTGCGTCAATATGCATCTCTGTGTGTTTTATGTGTGTGAGCGTATGTAGTGTGTTGGAGTGTCAGTGTAGTATGTGTGAGTGTGTGGGTTGAGTTCAGTGATTGTGTATAGAGCGGGTGCAAGAGAGTCAGTGCAAATAAAAAAGGGGGTCAATGCAAGTAGTCAGGGTAGCCATTTGATTAACTGTTCAGTAATCTTATGGCTTGGGGGAAGAAGCTTCTCAGGAGCCTTTTGGTCCCAGACTTGGCGATCTGGTACTGCTTGCCGTGCGGTAGCAGAGAGAACAGTCTATGACTCAGTCTGAGTCACTAGGCTATATAAACACACACTACCACACAAAACCCACACACATTCACTACATACGCGCACACACACACACTTTTACACTCATCATTTGCTGCTGCTACTCTGTTGTTTATTTGACTCTCCTGATGCCTAGTCACTGTACCCTGCCTTTATGTACTGGACATACAGTTGAAGTCGAAAGTTTACATATACCTTAGCCAAATACATTTAAACTCAGTTTTTTACAATTCCTGACATTTAATCCTAGTAAAAATTCCCTGTTTTAGGTCAGTTAGGATCACCACTTTATTTTAAGAATGTGAAATGTCAGAATAATAGTAGAGAGAATTATTTATTTCAGCTTTTATTTATTTCATCACATTCCCAGTGGGTCAGAAGTTTACATACACTCAATTAGTATTTGGTAGCATTGCCTTTAAATTGTTTAACTTGGATCAAACGTTTCGGGTAGCCTTCCACAAGCTTCCCACAATAAGTTGGGTGAATTTTGGCCCATTCCTCCTGACAGAGCTGGTGTAACTGAGTCAGGTTTGTAGGCCTCCTTGCTCGCACACGCCTTTTCAGTTCTGCCCACACATTTTCTATAGGATTGAGGTCAGGGCTTTGTGATGGCCACTTCAATACCTTGGCTGTTGTCAATATATCCACATAATTTTCCTTCCACATGATGCCATCTATTTTGTGAAGTGCCCCAGTCCCTCCTGCAGCAAAGCACCCCCACAGCATGATGCTGCCAACCCCGTGCTTCACGGTTGGTATGGTGTTCTTCGGCTTGCAAGCCATCCCCTTTTTCCTCCAAACATAACGATGGTCATTATGGCCAAACAGTTCTATTTTTGTTTCATCAGACCAGAGGACATTTCTCCAAAAAGTACGATCTTTGTCCCCATGTGCAGTTGCAAACCGTAGTGTGGCTTTTTTATGGCGGTTTTGGAGCAGTGTCTTCTTCCTTGCTGAGCGGCCTTTTAGGTTATGTCGATATAGGACTCGTTTTACTGTGGATATAGATAGTTTTGTACCTGTTTCCTCCAGCATCTTCACAAGGTCCTTTGCTGTTATTCTGGGATTGATATGCACTTTTCGCACCAAAGTACGTTCATCTCTAGGACACAGAACGCATCTCCTTCCTGAGCGGTATGACGGCTGCGTGGTCCTATGGTGTTTATACTTGCATACTATTGTTTGTACAGATGAACATGGTACCTTCAGGCGCTTGGAAATTGCTCCCAAGGATGAACCAGACTTGTGGAGGTCTACAATTTTCTTTCTCAGGTCTTGGCTGATTTATTTTGATTTTCCCATGATGTCAAGCAAAGAGGCACTGAGTTTGAAGGTAGGCCTTGAAATACATCCACAGGAACACCTCCAATTGACTCAAATGATGTCATTTAGCCTATCAGAAGCTTCTAAAGATTCATTTTCTGGAATTTTCCAAGCTGTTTAAAGTTATAGTCAACTTAGTGTATGTAAACTTCTGACCCACTGGAATTGTGATACAGTGAATTATATGTGAAATAATCTGTCTGTAAACAAAATTACTTGTCTCATGCACAAAGTAGATCAAATCAAATCAAATTGTATTGGCCACATGCGCCGAATACAACAGGTGCAGACATTACAGTGAAATACTTACTTACAGCCCTTAACCATTTATTTTTAATAAAAAAGTAGAATAAAACAACAAAAAAGTGTTGAGAAAAAAAGAGCAGAAGTAAAATAAAATAACAGTAGGGAGGCTATATATATACAGGGGGGTACCGGTGCAGAGTCAATGTGCGGGGGCACCGGCTAGTTGAGGTAGTTGAAGTAATATGTACATGTGGGTAGAGTTAAAGTGACTATGCATAAATAATTAACAGAGTAGCAGCTGCGTAAAAAGATGGGGTGGGGAGGCAGTGCAAATAGTCCGGGTAGCCATGATTAGCTGTTCAGGAGTCTTATGGCTCGGGGGTAGATGCTGTTGAGAAGTCTTTTGGACCTAGACTTGGCACTCCGGTACCGCTTGCCGTGAGGTAGCAGAGAGAACAGTCTATGACTAGGGTGGCTGGAGTCTTTGACAATTTTGAGGGCCTTCCTCTGACACCGCCTGGTATAGAGGTCCTGGATGGCAGGAAGCTTGGCCCCAGTGATGTACTGGGCCGTACGCACTACCCTCTGTAGTGCCTTGCGGTCGGAGGCCAAGCAGTTGCCATACCAGGCGGTGATGCAACCAGTCAGGATGCTCTCGATGGTGCAGCTGTATAATCTTTTGAGGATCTGAGGACCCATGCCAAATCTTTTCAGTCTCCTGAGGGGGAATAGGCTTTGTTGTGCCCTCTTCACGACTGTCTTGGTGTGTTTGGACCATGATAGTTTGTTGGTGATGTGGACACCAAGGAACTTGAAGCTCTCAACCCGTTCCACTACAGCCCCGTCGATGAGAATGGGGGCGTGCTCAGTCTTCTTTTTTTTCCTGTAGTCCACAATCATCTCCTTTGTCTTGGTCACGTTGAGGGAGAGGTTGTTATCCTGGCACCACACGGCCAGGTCTCTGACCTCCTCCCTATAGGCTGTCTCATCGTTGTCGGTAATCAGGCCTACCACTGTTGTGTCGTCGGCAAACTTAATAATGGTGTTGGAGTCGTGCCTGGCCATGCAGTCATGGGTGAACAGGGAGTACAGGAGGGGTCTGAGCATGCACCCCTGAGGGGCCCCCGTGTTGAGGATCAGTGTGGCAGATGTGTTGTTACCTACCCTTACCACCTGGGGGCGGCCCGTCAGGAAGTCCAGGATCCAGTTGCAGAGGGAGGTGTTTAGTCCCAGGATCCTTAGCTTAGTGATGAGCTTTGAGGGCACTATGGTGTTGAATGCTGAGCTGTAGTCAATGAATAGCATTCTCACGTAGGTGTTCCTCTTGTCCAGGTGGGAAAGGGCAGTGTGGAGTGCAATAGAGATTGCATCATCTGTGGATCTGTTGGGGCGGTATGCAAATTGGAGTGGGTCTAGGGTTTCTGGGATAATGGTGTTGATGTGAGCCATGACCAGCCTTTCAAAGCACTTCATGGCTACATACGTCAGTGCTACGGGTCGGTAGTCATTTAGGCAGGTTATCTTAGAGTCCTTGGGCACGGGGACTATGGTGGTCTGCTTGAAACATGTTGGTATTACAGACTCAGTCAGGGACATGTTGAAAATGTCAGTGAAGACACTTGCCAGTTGGTCAGCACATGCTCGGAGTACACGTCCTGTTAATCCGTCTGGCCCTGCGGCCTTGTGAATGTTGACCTGCTTAAAAGTCTTACTCACATCGGCTATGGAGAGCGTGATCACATAGTCATCCGGAACAGCTGGTGCTCTCATGCATGCTTCAGTGTTGCTTGCCTCGAAGCGAGCATAGAAGTGGTTTAGCTGGTCTGGAAGTCTTGTGTCACTGGGCAGCTCGCGGCTGTGCTTCCCTTTGTGGTCTGTAATAGTTTTCAAGCCCTGCCACATCCGACGAGCGTCAGCGCCGGTGTAGTACGATTCAATCTTAGTCCTGTATTGACTCTTTGATGTCCTAACCGACTTGCCAAAACTATAGTTTGTTAATGTAACAGTGTTGCTTCCGTCCCTTTCCTCGCCTCTACCTGGGCTTGAACCAGGGACCCACTGCACACATCGACAACAGTCACCCTCGAAGCACCGTTACCCGTCACTCCACAAAAGCCGCTGCCCTTGCAGAGCAAGGGAAACAACTATTTCAAGGTCTCAGAGCGAGTGACGTCACCGATTGAAATGCTACTAGCGCGCACCGCTAACTAGCTAGCCATTTCACACCGGTTACACTCACCCCCCTTTTGACCTCCTCCTTTTCCGCAGCAACCAGTGATCCGGGTCAACAGCATCAATGTAACAGTGACAGTGAGGATCTGAGGACCCATGCCAAATCTTTTCAGTCTCCTGAGGGGGAAGAGGCGTTGTCGTGCCCTCTTCACGACTGTGTTGGTGTGTTTGGACCATGATAGTTCCTTAGTGATGTGGACACAGAAGAACTTGAAGCTCTTGACACGCTACACTACAGCCCTGTCGATGAGAATGGGGGCGTGCTCAGCCCTCCGTTTCCTGTAGTCCACGATCAGCTCCTTTGTCTTTCTGACATTTAAGGAGAGGTTGTTGTCCTGGCACCACACTGGCAGGTCTCTGACCTTCTCCCTATAGGCGGTCTCATTGTCGTCGGTGATCAGGCCTACCACCGTCGTGTCGAAGAAAACTTCATGATAGTGTTGTAGTCGTGCGCGGCCACACAGTCGTGGTTGAACTAGGAGTACAGGAAGGGACTAAGCATGCACCCCTTAGGGGCCCCCGTGTTGAGGGTCAGCATGGCAGATGTGTTGTTGCCTACCCTCACCACCTGAGGGCGGCCTGTCAGGAAGTCCAGGATCCAGTTGCAGAGGGAGGTGGTCAGTCTCAGGGGCCTTACCTTAGTGATGAGCTTTGAGGGCACTATGGTGTTAAATGCTGAGCTGTAGTCAATGAACAGCATTCTCACGAAGGTGTTCCTTTTGTCCAAGTGGGAAAGGGCAGTGTTGAGTGCAATAACGATTGCGTCATCTGTGGATCTGTTGGGGCAGTATGCAAATTGGAGTAGGTCCAGGGTGTCTGGGATGATGGTTTTGATGTGAGCTATGACCAGCCTTTCAAAGCATTTCATGGCTACAGATGTGAGTGCTTTGGGGCAATAGTCATTTAGACAGGTTACCTTGGTGTTCTTGGGCACATGTAGGTATTACAGACTGGGTCAGGGAGAGGTTGAAAATGTCAGTGAAGAAACTTGCTAGTTGGTCAGCGCATGCTCAAGTACGCATCCTGGTAATCTGTCTGAAGGTTAATCTGTTTAAAGGTCTTACTTACATTGGCTACGGAGAGAATGATCACACAGTCGTCTGGAACAACTGGTGCTCTCATGCATGGTTCAGTGTTGCTAGCCTCGAAGCTCTCATTGAAGACATTTAGCTCATCCGGTAGGCTCTCATTACTGGGCAGGTCGAGGCTGGGTTTCCCTTTGTAATCCGTGGTAGTTTGCAAGCCCTGCCACATCCGACGAGCATCAGAGCCGGTATAGTAGGATTCGATGTTTGTCCTGTATTGACACTTTGCCTGTTTGATGGTTCGTCGGAGGGCGTAGTGGGATTTCTGATAAGCGTCCGGATTAGTGTCCAGCTCCTGGAAAGTGGCAGCTCCAGCCTTTAGCTCAGTGCGGATGTTGCCTGTAATCCATGGCTTCTGGTTGGGATATGTACGTACAATGCCTTGCAAAAGTATTCATCCCCCTTGGCGTTTTTCCTATTTTGTTGCATTACAACCTGTAATTTAAATGGATTTTTTATTTGGATTTCATGCAATGGACATACACAAAATAGTCCAAATTGGTGCGGTGAAATGAAAAAAAGAAAAACATTTTAAAAAATTGTACAAATAAATAACGGAAAAGTGGTGCGTGCATATGTATTCACCCCCTTTGCTATGAAGCCCCTAAATAAGATCTGGTGCAACCCAAACGTTTTCCTGGTAACGTCACAGTCAGCCCTAGTGATGTGGAATGGTTGTTTGTCCGTCCGTCCGCCTGTCTGTCTGTACCATAGAAACAGAATGTGTGTGTATGTATGTTCTAAGTCTAGGGTTCGTACCTCCTGTTTGTCCTGTAGGATGACGGTTCCCCCCTGCTCGACCACCTCAAACACCATGACAGTACACAGGTCCCTACGCACTGACATGGTCATGTTAGCAAAGGCTGGCAGCTGGTGCATGAACTCCAACAGTTGTTCTGGATGGGGGGGAAAGAGAGAGAGGGGAAGGAGTGAAGGAGAGAGGTGCGGTGTAACAGAGATTGAAGGAAGAAAAAGGAGGAAAAAGGAGAGAGTGAGAGAACAGCTGTGGTCTGATCAGCTGTGGTCTGATCAGCTGTGGTCTGATCAGCTGTGTAACTGATGAGTGTATACTGTAGCACCTGCGTCCTACTCTCTCACCCTGAGGGGGCATTACACCCTGTTATCATGTAGCCTCCAGTCCAGCAGTCACCAACCTTTTCTGAGTCAAGATCACCGAGTCAAAATGCAAGACGAGATCTACCGCACAGATTTTTTTAAATATTACTTATAAAAACGCAAACCTATGCAACATTAACTTATTAAAAACATTACTGTCACAATGAGGTTTGTGCAGTAGGCTATAGGCTCAATACATGATCACCAAATATTGGCTTTGCTTGAATTGAGCTGTTTTTCTGACCCCCCCCCCCCAAAAAAAAAATGGTACAAATTTGAGGTAGGCTATATGATCGCACCGGTAATAGATCAGTTGTTGTATTACTTGTGAGGCACAGCTGAGTCAGCATACATTTAAATAATGAGCTTTTTATTTTTATTTCACTGGACTGATGGTGCCTGCATCTGATGGAGGGAGAGAGCAGCAGCCTGAGGGTCCGCCTCGCAACCTTCCTCCGCTCTCCCTTTCCTCCGCTGACACTGACCAAAAAGGGCCACAGTCTTCCAGCTGATGGCGAAAACTCAAGTCGCACCTCATTATTTCTGCCTCATGCAGCTGAACCTACCGCCAACAGCGCGAGACAAATAAAAAATTATTAGGAAGGCAAGCCTTTATCGTTGGGTTTTTTACAGAAATGTTTGGCGATCGACTACAAATGCCTTGGAGAATGGAAAAGGGGTACCTTATCAGTTGTATAACTGAATGCATTTAACTGAAATGTGTCTTCCACATTTAACCCAACCCCTCTTAAATCGACATCCACGTCATTGGCGCCTGGGGAATCGACCAGTCGATCGTGACCACTTCTCTAGTCACACCTCTCCAGTGCCATAGAACACGGTGACCTGACTCCAGCCTGCAGTAGTGGAGCCACACTAACCACACTCCCTGCCCATCCCTTCATATCTCAGTGGGTCTGCAGCCTAACAAGCCAACAGCAAAGAAGCCTTTCAACCCAGGCGTCCCACAGCCCCCCAGCAGGCAGGTCTCTCTCTGGGTCCTCTGATGTGTGGGCAGGCAGCTTCCCCTTCCCCTCAGGAGGACCCCTGGCTTGCATCTCTAATGAGGTGGCCTGGCTGATTGCCCAGCAAAAATAAAAAGGGGACTAACAGGGAAGATCTCAGTGTTTATAGAAACGGAGGGAAGGTGTTGGGGGGAAGAGAGAGAGAAAGACAGAGGGTAAAGGGGGTATTCAAGAAAGAGGAGAAGCGCGTAACAGCTCACCGATGTCATCATCGTTGCGGTCCACCGGGTCTTTCTCCAGACACTCCCTCACCAGGTCTCTACCCAGCAGGGTGTCTGACGTCCTCTCCAGGTCTTCATCCTCCTCCTCCTCTTCCTCAGAGTCCACCGCTGCCTCCGGTAGCCCCGATAGGTCCACGTCACCCATCTCACTCTCTGTAGCCTGCAGAGGTGACAGATATATTGGTTTTTCTACACATAACCCACTAAGCATTATGCATACACCACTAATTATTCATACTGCCCATATTTTCCATGCTGTTTGGACAGATGGTTGGAATGAACTGGTGCCGAGGGCTACGGAGGGATCAGATCAACTGGGATTTGAACCCACTACCCTGAGGTTAAGAGACCAGCTCTCCAGTCTCTATAGCAATATTGAAGGCCATCTGTCTATTCGCTCCACTAGTACACAGTAACAGAGACTGAACCTGCCTGACTGCTCTGTTCAACTCCACAGTGCTTTCAGGAATGGAAGTGGACAGGATCAAATGGGATGTTTCCTTGACGGAATAAGCGATTGATTGTAATAAGGAATGTTTCCATCCAGAGGAAATGTTACCCGAGAAAGTCTGTCTGAACAGAAACAGCGTAAAACCCTGAGAAAGTCTGTCTGACCAGAAACAGCATAAAACCCTGAGAATGTCTGAACAGAAACGGCGTGAAACCCTGAGAAAGTCTGTCAGAACAGAGACTGTGAAACCCTGAGAAAGTCTGTCTGTACAGAGACAGTGTGAAACCCTGAGAGGATCAGTGTCTTTCTCGCCTCGTCTCTGGATCCCTTGTGCTTTTGCCTGGGCGTTAGACGGAGGGCAGCTCTGTTCTTTCAGCATGCGGAGGAGGGAGGGAGAGAGAGAGGGTGAAAAGGGAAAATGTACTTGCTACGACTGTAATATGTGGTTGTCTCACACAGCTATCTTAAAATTAATGCACTAATTGTAAGTCACTTTGAATAAGCACGCCTGCTAAATGACTAAAATGTAAATGAGAGAGAGAGAACCATTACTGCTGATATCGCCATGTTAGTTTTCTGCTGAGAGAGAGAGAGAGACAGAGCGACACAGAAAGAGAGAGACATTTTGTGCCCACAGGTCTCAGATCAGGTCCAGATCTAAACTGACAGGGACATCAGTTCCTGCTGGCTGCACAGGGGACTGAGCCAGAGACATCCCATCAAATGACAGACAGAGGAGAGGAGAGGAGAGGAGAGGAGAGGAGAGGAGAGGAGAGGAGAGGAGAGGAGAGGAGAGGAGAGGAGGTATGGCAGCTCACCGCTCAGGGCTCGACGAGAGGTCAAGCTATAAAATAAACTCACCAACTGCCAGAAATAGAAGCTGCTGGACTCAAGTCAACGTAAACGTCTGGACACAGCTGACTGAGCTCTTCTGAATCAATGACAGGTGACTCCATGAGGAGGAGAGAACAGGGAGATATAGCCTGGTTGGTGGGAGAGGTCAAGGAACTCCTTGAGTATGACAGGTTCAAAAGTGAGAGAGAAGGTATGCGTAATGGTGGGGTAGAGGTTGGGCTGGGTTAAAGGTATGGGTTGGGGTGGACTGGAGTTAGAGAAGGTAAGAGTGGGAGTGGGGTTAGAGATATATAGAGGTATATGCAAATGATGCGGTAGGGGAGGAGGGGGGGGGGGGGGGTTCTGAGGGCAGGGAGCGGGGTCCTGGGAGCCAGACAGGTCTGTCTGTTTCCTATGTACCCTGCCCTTTAACACACAACACTACACGAGGGAGAGAGGGGCCCTTAGAACAACACACACTATAATTAGCAACCCTGGATGGATAGATGGATGGATGGAGAGGACATGTTCCATTGAACTGGAGAAGCAGGGGGAGAGACGTGAAGAGAGGGATGAGGATGGGCAACAAGAGGGCTGGGGAGAGAGAGCTAGGGGAGGGCTGGGGAGCGAGAGCTAGGGGAGGGCTGGGGAGAGAGAGCTAGGGGAGGGCTGGGGAGCGAGAGCTAGGGGAGGGCTGGGGAGAGAGAGCTAGGGGAGGGCTGGGGAGAGAGAGCTAGGGGAGGGGTGGGGAGAGAGAGCTAGGGGAGGGGTGGGGAGAGAGAGCTAGGGGAGGGCTGGGGAGAGAGAGCTAGGGGAGGGCTGGGGAGAGAGAGCTAGGGGAGGGCTGAGGAGAGAGCTAGGGGAAGGCTGGGGAGAGAGAGCTAGGGGAAGGCTGGGGAGAGAGAGCTAGGGGAGGGCTGGGGAGAGAGAGCTAGGGGAGGGCTGGGGAGAGAGAGCTAGGGGAGGGCTGGGGAGAGAGAGCTAGGGGAGGGCTGGGGAGAGAGAGCTAGGGGAGGGCTGGGGAGAGAGAGCTAGGGGAGGGCTGGGGAGAGAGAGCTAGGGGAGGGCTGGGGAGAGAGAGCTAGGGGAGGGCTGGGGAGAGAGGGCTAGGGAGAGAGAGCTAGGGGATGGCTGGGGAGAGAGAGCTAGGGAAGGGCTGGGGAGAGAGAGCTAGGGAAGGGCTGGGGAGAGAGAACTAGGGAAGGGCTGGGGAGAGAGCTTGGGGAGGGCTGGGGAGAGAGAGCTGGGGAAAAGGTGAAGTCAGCACTTTTCCTTCCTTCCTCCTTTACAATCACTCCCGAGTGGCGCAGTGGTCTAAGGCACTGCATCGCAATGCTAGCTGTGCCACTAGAGATCCTGGTTCGAATCCAGGCTCTGTCGCAGCCGGCCGCGACCGGGAGACCCATGGGGCGGCGCGCAATTGGCCCAGCGTCGTCCAGGGTAGGGGAGGGAATGGCCGGCAGGGATGTAGCTCAGTTGATAGAGCATGGCGTTTGCAACGCCAGGGTTGTGGGTTCGATTCCCACAGGGGGTATAAATAATAATAATGTGACTAAACTGTAAGTCGCTCTGGATAAGAGCGTCTGCTAAATGACTTAAATGTAAATGTAAATGCAAGCAGATACAGAACATTCACCAGGAAAGCAATGAAGCATAGACTGACTTCAAAGTCATACAGTATTGAGAGAACAAAAGGCTAGGCGCATTACTGAAACAGAACAATGGAACTTCAAAGCTTATGAAAGGTGAGGTTATCGGTATACTCGGTCAGCTCAGTTTGTGAAAGGTGAAATAAGTGTATAGGCTACCTGGTAGATGTCTGATAGGCTACTGCTCCCCGAGTCGCTGGTGATGCTGCATCCTGATTGGCTGGGCGGCACGTGCATCCCCTGGCTGTGGGGGTGGTCTGTTAGGTGCATCTTGTTTAGGTCTCCAGGAAGCTGCTCAGACACACACACAGGAAGAGAGGAGGCCGGCTGTTAATATCGCACGGCACGCAGGTGAACACACACTACAGACAGACAGAGACACACAAGCGATCATCAACTAGATTCAGCAGAGGGATAATTTTTTCTTGAGCGGATGGTCGGGGGGCCGGAACATAATTACAAATAATTTGTAGACTGCAAATTGACTGCAAGAAGCCCAAACAAATATGTTTGACTAAAACAATAATTTCAAACCTTGCTCACATTTGTATACGATCACTTGTCTCTCTATTATGTGTGGGAATACTTGGGTACAGATTTCTTCAATTAAAATCACTTGGAGCTGATTTCCTGGTCTTTTTCACAGTCTTATGTCCAACAATGGAAATTCCACACACAAAAAAAATAAAAATAAAATATTATACATACACACACACACACACACACACACACACACACACACACATACAGTGGGGAGAACAAGTATTTGATACACTGCCGATTTTGCAGGTTTTCCTACTTACAAAGCATGTAGAGGTCTGTAATTTTTATCATAGGTACACTTCAACTGTGAGAGACGGAATCTAAAACAAAAATCAAGAAAATCACATTGTATGATTTTAAAGAAATTAATTTGCATTTTATTGCATGACATAAGTATTTGATACATCAGAAAAGCAGAACTTAATATTTGGTACAGAAACCTTTGTTTGCAATTACAGAGATCATACGTTTCCTGTAGATCTTGACCAGGTTTGCACACACTGCAGCAGGGATTTTGGCCCACTCCTCCATACAGACCTTCTCCAGATCCTTCTGGTTTCGGGGCTGTCGCTGGGCAATACGGACTTTCAGCTCCCTCCAAAGATGTTCTTGAAATGAGATGTCCTTGAAATGCTTCTTATGGAGCCAATCCTTAGTTGCCCTGGCTGTGTGTTTCGGGTCGTTGTCATGCTGGAAGACCCAGCCACGACCCATCTTCAATGCTCTTACTGAGGGAAGGAGGTTGTTGGCCAAGATCTCGCGATGCATGGCCCCATCCATTCTCCCCTCAATACGGTGCAGTCGTCCTGTCCCCTTTGCAGAAAAGCATCCCCAAAGAATGATGTTTCCACCTCCATGCTTCACGGTTGGGATGGTGTTCTTGGGGTTGTACTCATCCTTCTTCTTCCTCCAAACACGGCGAGTGGAGTTTAGACCAAAAAGCTCAATTTTTGTCTCATCAGACCACATGACCTTCTCCCATTCCTCCTCTGGATCATCCAGATGGTCATTGGCAAACTTCAGACGGGACATGCGCTGGCTTGAGCAGGGGGACCTTGCGTGCGCTGCAGGATTTTAATCCTTGACGGCGTAGTGTGTTACTAATGGTTTTCTTTGAGACTGTGGTCCCAGCTCTCTTCAGGTCATTGACCAGGTCCTGCCGTGTAGTTCTGGGCTGATCCCTCACCTTCCTCATGATCATTGATGCCCCACAAGGTGTGATCTTGCATGGAGCCCCAGACCGAGGGTGATTGACCGTCATCTTGAACTTCTTCCATTTTCTAATAATTGCGCCAACAGTTGTTGCCTTCTCACCAAGCTGCTTGCCTATTGTCCTGTAGCCCATCCCAGCCTTGTGCAGGTCTACAATTTTATCCCTGATGTCCTTACACAGCTCTCTGGTCTTGGCCATTGTGGAGAGGTTGGAGACTGTTTGATTGAGTGTGTGGACAGGTGTCTTTTATACAGGTAACGAGTTCAAACAGGTGCAGTTAATACAGGTAATGAGTGGAGAACAGGAGGGCTTCTTAAAGAAAAACTAACAGGTCTGTGAGAGCCGGAATTCTTACTGTTTGGTAGGTGATCAAATACTTATGTCATGCAATAAAATGCAAATTAATTACTTAAAAATCATTCAATGTGATTTTCTGGATTTTTGTTTTAGATTCCGTCTCTCACAGTTGAAGTGTACCCATGACCTCTACATGCTTTGTAAGTAGGAAAACCTGCAAAATCAGCAGTGTATCAAATACTTGTTCTCCCCACTGTATATACACATACATACACACACACACACACACACACACACACACACACACACACACATATATACAGCTGAAGTCGGAAGTTTACATACGCCTTAGACAAATACATTTAAACTCAGTTTTTCACAATTCCTGACATTTAATCCAAGTAAAAATTCCCTGTTTTAGGTTATTTAGGATCACCACTTTATTTAAAGAATGTGAATTGTCAGAATAATAGTAGAGAGAATGATTTATTTCAGCTTTTATTTCTTTCATCACATTCCCAGTGGGTCAGAAGTTTACATACACTCAATTAGTATTTGGTAGCATTACCTTTAAATTGTTTAACTTGGGTCAAACGTTTCGGGTAGCCTTCCACAATTAGTTGGGTGAATTTTGGCCCATTCCTCCTGACAGAGCTGGTGTAACTGAGTCAGGTTTGTAGGCCTCCTTGCTCGCACACGCTTTTTCAGTTCTGCCCACACATTTTCTACAGCATTGAGGTCAGAGCTTTGTGATGGCCACTCCAATACCTTGACTTTGGTGTCCTTAAGCCATTTTGCCACAACTTTGGAAGTATGCTTGGGGTCATTGTCCATTTGGAAGACCCATTTGCGACCAAGCTTTCACTTCCTGACTGATGTCTTGAGATGTTGCTTCAATATATCCACATAATTGTCCTTCCTCATGATGCCATCTATTTTGTGAAGTGCACCAGTCCCTCCTGCAGCAAAGCACCCCCATAGCATGATGCTGCCACCCCCGTGCTTCACAGTTGGGATGGTGTTCTTCGGCTTGCAAGATGCCCCCTTTTTCCTCCAAACATAACGATGGTGATTATGGCCAAACAGTTCTATTTTTGTTTCATCAGACCATAGGACATTTCTCCAAAAAGTACGATCTTTGTGCAGTTGCAAACCGTAGTCTGGCTTTTTTATGGTGGTTTTGGAGCAGTGGCTTCTTCCTTGCTGAGCGGCCTTTCAGGTTATGTCGATATAGGACTCGTTTTACTGTGGATGTAGATACTTTTGTACCTGTTTCCTCCAGCATCTTCACAAGGTCCTTTGCTGTTGTGCTGGGATTGATTTGCACTTTTCGCACCAAAGTACGTTCATCTCTAGGAGACAGAACGCGTCTCCTTCCTGAGCGGTATGACGGCTTCGTGGTGCCATGGTGTTCACACTTGCGTACTATTGTTTGTACAGATAAACGCGGTACCTTCAGGCGTTTGGAAATTGCTCCCAAGGATGAATCAGACTTGTGGAGGTCTACACATTTTTTTCCTGAGGTCTTGGCTGATTTCTTTTGATTTTCCCATGATGTCAAGCAAAGAGGCATCGAGTTTGAAGGTAGGCCTTGAAATACATCCACAGGTACACCTCCAATTGACTCAAATGATGTAAATTAGCCTATCAGAAGCTTCTAAAGCCATGACATCATTTTCTGGAATTTTACAAGCTGTTTAAAAAGGCACAGTCAACTTAGTGTAAACTTGAGTGTGTGGACAGGTGTCTATTATACAGGTAATGAGTTCAAACAGGTGCAGTTAATACAGGTAATGAGTGGAGAACAGGAGGGCTTCTTAAAGAAAAACGAACAGGTCTGTGAGAGCCGGAATTCTTACTGGTTGGTAGGTGATCAAATACTTATGTCACGCAATAAAATGCAAATTAATTACTTAAAAATCATACAATGTGATTTTCTGGATTTTTGTTTTAGATTCCGTCTCTCACAGTTGAAGTGTACCTATAATAACAATTACAGACCTCTACATGCTTTGTAAGTAGGAAAACCTGCAAAATTGGCAGTGTATCAAATACTTGTTCTCCCCACTGTACGTACACACACACAGAGAACAAAAATATAAACGCAACATGCAACAATTTAAATGATTTTACTGAGTTACAGTTCATAAGGAAATCAGTCAAATGAAATAAATAAATGAGTCCCTAATCTATGGATTTAACATGACTGGGAATACAGATATACATCTGTTGGTCAGAGATAAAAAATACATTTAAAAAAGTAGAGGCGTGGAACAGAAAACCAGTCAGTATCTGGTGTGACCACCATTTGCCTCATGCAGAGCGACACATCTCCTTTGCATAGAGTTGATCAGGCTGTTGATTGTGGCCTGTGGAATGTTGTCCTACTCCTCTTCAATGGCTGTGGGAAGTTGCTGGATATTGGCGGGAACTGGCACATGCTGTCATACACGTCGATCTAGAGCATCCCAAACATGCTCAATGGGTGACATGTCTGGTGTGCAGGCCATGGAAGAACTGGTACATTTTCAGCTTCCAGGAATTGCGTACAGATCCTTGCAAAAATATCATGCTGAAACATGAGGTGATGGCGGATGAATGGCACGACAAAGGGGCCTCAGGATCTCGTCATGGTATCTCTGTGCATTCAAATTGCCATCGGCAAAATGCAATTGTGTTCATTGTCCGTAGCTTATGCCTGCCCATACCATAATCCCACCGCCACCATTGGGCACTCTGTTCACAACGTTGACATCAGCAAACTGTTCGGTCTGCAGTTGTGAGGCCGGTTGGACGTACCGCCAAATTCTCTAAAACGACGTTGGAGGCGGCTTATGGTAGAGGAATTAACATTAAATCCTCTGGCAACAGCTCTGGTGGACATTCATGCAGTCAGCATGCCTATTGTACGCTTGAGACATCTGTGGCATTGTCTTGAGTGACATAACTGCACATTTTACAGTGGCCTTTTATTGTCCCCAGCACAAGGTGCACCTGTGTAATGAACAGGTTTTTGATATGCCACACCTGTCAGGTAGATGGATTATCTTGGCAAAGGACAAAATGCTCACTAACAGGGATGTAAACAAATTTGAGAGAAACAAGCTTTTTGTGCATATGGAACATTTCTGGGATATTTTATTTCAGCTCATGAAACATGGGACCAACACTTTACATGTTGCGTTTATATATTTTTTCAGTGTATATGGGGAACCCTGCTGTACACAGTCGCACACGCTCAGTGTTGTTGCAGCTGCCTGTGTACGGTCAGCTTGGCCCAGGCTTGATATAGTAGGCTACATCATTAAAATTAAGAGGAGACAAAACTTAAGAGGATTATAATTGGGGAGTGTGGAACTGTCCCTCTGTGAAAGGTCACATTTCTTGATGGTTTGAGGAAAAGGGTGTTTTATGGTTGTCGTGTGACCTTCGAGAGACGGAGACAGATGGAGTTGTGACAGTAAATCTGGACCAGTGACTGCATCTTAAATGGCGCCCTCTCCCTATTTAGTGCACTACTTTTGACCAGGGCCCCAAAAATGGTTCACTATATAGGGAGCCATTTGACAATGCATGCACACTGCCTGGCCTCCCAGATTCCTCTTAATTACCTTAACTGTGCCAGTCTGTCTGTCTGTCTCTCTCTGTCTGTCTCGGTCTGTCTGTCTCGGTCGGTCTGTCTCGGTCGGTCTGTCTGTCTCGGTCGGTCTGTCTGTCTGTCTGTCTGTCTGTCTCGGTCTGTCTGTCTGTCTCGGTCGGTCTGTCTGTCTCGGTCGGTCTGTCTGTCTCGGTCGGTCTGTCTGTCTCAGTCTGTCTGTCTCGGTCTGTCTGTCTCGGTCTGTCTGTCTCGGTCTGTCTGTCTCGGTCTGTCTGTCACGCACACACACAAACACGCACGCACGGGCGCACACACACACACACACAAAGAGACACTCTCACTCAAGCTTAGCGACTTTGCTTAGAAGCTAAATTAAAGAATGTTCTTCATTAAAACACAGACGAAAATATCTATTTGTCATCAAAACATTGTGGGTAATTCCTTTCATAAATATACTGAAACAATTTGTCCCCTGGCGAAATGAGATGAGGATCAATGAAGATAAGCTGTAATTGAAAGAAAAATTGATCACTTTTGTTGTTCTCTTTCAGGACGCAGATTTGTTTTCAAGCTACTACTAGACACCACTCAATAATGATCACCTCACCTCTGGTAGATGGACTAAACCACCAGTCAACCTGGATAATGTTACAACAGCCCAGTGGTTCATTAATCAACCAAGAAAACCATCCCATCAATGAGAGACTCAAGACACACACAAGGCCAATAAATCTAAAACAGACAAAGAGCAGCCACCAATGCCCTGCTAACAACCAAACCACACACAGTCAATGTGACCAGTTCAGCTTCTATATCCCATCGATCAGGTATTCTACCAACTCCAGTCCAGCGTGCGCAGGTCTTACCAGTCTGCAGCGGGTGAGGGAGCTGGTCTGGTTGCGTGGATAGTGGGTGAACCTGCAGCACACCTCCTCCATGACCTCCTCTGCCAGCCTGGTGGTGCCGGCCAGACAACAATCCACCCACCCAACGCTGGCGCGGGAGCAATCACCGTGGCACCATGCAATATTAAACAAGTTCAGTCTACACTACGCACGGGTGGGGGGCTGCCCCACTACCTTACAACCCCTTAACCCATCCCTCCACAGGGGACAGGGGACAGCCCATCCTCCAACCTCCCCACCATACACAAGAGAAAACATAGGCTGTACTAGGAGACAGGAGAGCCGGTTGCAGCCATGAGAATCACTCTACACAATAACACCTAGGTGGAGCTGCAGAAATTAGACACTGACAATTAGGTTAGACAAATGGCCATTGGCCAGACAGACAGACGACAAATGGGTGTCTCCTAGATGGGCTGGGCTCCCCACCTCAGTCCAATGTAGAGAGCAAGGTTGAGGCTGGAGGGTGAAGGTGTGCTGATAGGGCTGTCAGAGAGTACCTTAACTGTGAATAATGTAACACTACTCCACTATCCCACCACACCACACCGCTCAGTTAAAAATCACAACAGAGATCCCCATAAATCCTCATCTGGACACATCCACTCCTATTCAACTAAAATCAATTTTCCATTACAGTGGGGCTGTGAATGCAATCTTCTTCCACTTACAGCTCAACTGGCACCAACATGTGGGGCACGGCTGGCAGCAGTTGATATTGACAACGGCAACAAAAGGTAACTAAAATGAAAAGTGTTGCCAGCCAAACAGCGGCTGGTTAGAACGGACTCTCCCTCTCAACGAGCTAAAGGGGTCGTCCATTCAGTTTATTCCACAGCCAGGTGGGTCAATATTGATTCCTTTATGATGGGGTCAAGTTTCAGACAATGATGAATCTCCGGCCTGCATCCATTTAACAAATCTATCAGATTCACAAAGGAGAAAACGAATGTATACATCCATTATCATGGCCTCCAACCCATAACATTTAGGATCTCTATGCTCCAACCACTCTGGTTAAAATTCCCACCGTCAAACAACAACGCCGCCGTTATTAACATGGCAATCAGAAACATTAGTGGTGACACTAGGACGGGTGTTGATGTCACATGGCATGGCAATCAGTCTTTCATCCTGGGGATGAAGTCTGATGACATATGAGAGGCAGAGGGAGGACGGGATTGGCTAATGAGGCCATCGGGGGGATAAACGGGCCAATGAAAGGGGAGACCTCGCTAATTGCTGCAGTCTCACGGCTCTAATTCACACTTCACACCAACGCTTACTTAATGGCACTCCAATGCCCTCCCGCCTACCACTGGCTGTTCTCCTCCTGTTCTGCTCACGAATTAATGATGGCAGTGTGGGGCGATTAAATATGAATGTCTTCTTCCTTCGGCTGTATGAATCTATCACATCAACAAGGGGACGCGAGGCGAGCCAGGACTGATCATTTAACTCTTCTCTCTAAATGTCCAAACAATGACTAGACCTAAATTGGAGTCTCATTAAGTCACAACAGAGCATTTCTAATTTATTCACTTGTATTATAACCTTTTCTTGAAAATATCATATTTTACTTAACTAATTTCATTTCTGTAGACAGGCTACAGTAATTAACTTGTAGTGGGATTTAACCTGCATTCCCCTCGTTCCTGTGAGGCCTGGTCTGCGTTCCAAACGACACCCTATTCCCTTTATAGTGCACTATAAAGAGAATAGGCAGCCATTTGGGACGCAACTATGGTATTAAGCAGTAAGCAGATTTTTAGGTGTGATGCTAGTAATGACCCTGGTTCACAAAGACAGGCCAATGCTCCAGAATAGGCCATTTCCAGAGGCAGCAGCACGCTAAAGCACTGCTACAGGATCCCAGCAGGGGCTCCATCATTAAAACATAGTGGAGCTTCCCAATTATGCCCTAACTGCTTTAGAGCTGAGCTCGCCACAGCAAGGGAGGGCTAGCGTTAGCCTATTTCTAGAGACTGGACGTATGGTATATTCAACATGCATAGATCCAAGCCATAGATCCAAGCCATTTCTACGCCATCTTTCATTGGAGGCAAAACATTGTCTCATGTATGTCAGATGGGGAGCAATCCTCACATCCCAAAGTGAAATAAACCAAAAGGAGTGGTCTTATCATGTTTTCCTTTTATCACAGAGCAGCGCAGTCCTCCAAAACAGAGACACGTGGGCCTGGAGGCTGGAGGTGGGCTGGGCTAGAGGTAGGCTGGGCTGGAAGTGGGCTGGGGTTGGGCTGGGCTAGAGGTAGGCTGGGCTGGAAGTGGGCTAGGGTTGGGCTGGAGGTAAGCTGGGCTGGAGGTGGGCTGGGCTAGAGGTAGGCTGGGCTGGAAGTGGGCTGGGGTTGGGCTGGGCTAGAGGTAGGCTGGGCTGGAAGTGGGCTAGGGTTGGGCTGGAGGTAAGCTGGGCTGGAGGTGGGCTGTGCTGGAGGTGAGCTGGGCTGGGCTGCTCGGGGTTAAGAAGGAAGTACATCTGATAATACTGTAGAGGATATCAGTCACCGGAGCCATCCGTCTAAACTATTCACATGGCCAGATGTTGCTCCTCCCCGCCAGCGTCAAATACGCTCCCAGACAAACATCTGTGACCTGGAGGATTGGACTGTCTCTCCTCCCACATGGCGGCAGGGCGGGCGCTTTAACCGTGGCCAGACTTTGCGCTGCTACGGGAGGGATCCTCTTGATCAGTTGAACAGGAGTGATGAGATGGATACATTTCAGATGTAACGTTTCAGAACAGTTCCAAAACGCACACTGGTTACAACTGATCTCCATTTCCATGTTCTGTGTACAGTGGGGAGAACAAGTATTTGATACACTGCCGATTTTGCAGGTTTTCCTACTTACAAAGCATGTAGAGGTCTGTAATTTTTATCATAGGTACACTTCAACTGTGAGAGACGGAATCTAAAACAAAAATCCAGAAAATCACATTGTATGATTTTTAAGTAATTAATTTGCATTTTATTGCATGACATAAGTATTTGATACATCAGAAAAGCAGAACTTAATATTTGGTACAGAAACCTTTGTTTGCAATTACAGAGATCATACGTTTCCTGTAGGTCTTGACCAGGTTTGCACACACTGCAGCAGGGATTTTGGCCCACTCCTCCATACAGACCTTCTCCAGATCCTTCAGGTTTCGGGGCTGTCGCTGGGCAATACGGACTTTCAGCTCCCTCCAAAGATTTTCTATTGGGTTCAGGTCTGGAGACTGGCTAGGCCACTCCAGGACATTGAGATGCTTCTTACGGAGCCACTCCTTAGTTGCCCTGGCTGTGTGTTTCGGGTTGTCATGCTGGAAGACCCAGCCACGACCCATCTTCAATGCTCTTACTGAGGGAAGGAGGTTGTTGGCCAAGATCTCGCGATACATGGCCCCATCCATCCTCCCCTCAATACGGTGCAGTCGTCCTGTCTCCTTTGCAGAAAAGCATCCCCAAAGAACGATGTTTCCACCTCCATGCTTTACGGTTGGGATGGTGTTCTTGGGGTTGTACTCATCCTTCTTCTTCCTCCAAACAAGGCGAGTGGAGTTTAGACCAAAAAGCTCTATTTTTGTCTCATCAGACCACATGACCTTCTCCCATTCCTCCTCTGGATCATCCAGATGGTCATTGGCAAACTTCAGACGGGCCTGGACATGCGCTAGCTTGAGCAGGGGGACCTTGCGTGCGCTGCAGGATTTTAATCCATGACGGCGTAGTGTGTTACTAATGGTTTTCTTTGAGACTGTGGTCCCAGCTCTCTTCAGGTCATTGACCAGGTCCTGCCGTGTAGTTCTGGGCTGATCCCTCACCTTCCTCATGATCATTGATGCCCCACGAGGTGAGATCTTGCATGGAGCCCCAGACCGAGGGTGATTGACCGTCATCTTGAACTTCTTCCATTTTCTAATAATTGCGCCAACAGTTGTTGCCTTCTCACCAAGCTGCTTGCCTATTGTCCTGTAGCCCATCCCAGCCTTGTGCAGGTCTACAATTTTATCCCTGATGTCCTTACACAGCTCTCTGGTCTTGGCCATTGTGGAGAGGTTGGAGACTGTTTGATTGAATGTGTGGACAGGTGTCTTTTATACAGGTAACGAGTTCAAACAGGTGCAATTAATACAGGTAATGAGTGGAGAACAGGAGGGCTTCTTAAAGAAAAATTAACAGGTCTGTGAGAGCCGGAATTCTTACTGGTTGGTAGGTGATCAAATACTTATGTCATGCAATAAAATGCAAATTAATTACTTAAAAATCATACAATGTGATTTTCTGGATTTTTGTTTTAGATTCCGTCTCTCACAGTTGAAGTGTACCCATGATAAAAATTACAGACCTCTACATGCTTTGTAAGTAGGAAAACCTGCAAAATCGGCAGTGTATCAAATACTTGTTCTCCCCACTGTATCAATATCCCAACTCAAATCAGTTGGGTTAGATTAGAGTGTCTAGCTGTGGATCTCGGTGTTCTGCTAGTAAGTGAGGGGAGAGTGACCGACCGACAAACACACACACACACACACACACACGGGATGAGTGCTGTTGTAAATAACAGACCAGGCAGAGTGCTGACTGCTGCAGGCAGCACTCAGAGAAAGAGCAGGTTATTGATATACACTCGATTACTCCACTAGCCTGTCAGCTTTCCTTCCCTTCTATTCCTGAGACCCAAACAGCCAAAGCAATTATGTTAACAGCAATAAAATGAGCGTTACTCCTGGCTGCCACCTCCCTATTAGACCCAGGCTAACTTTCAAGGGATACTTTGGCAATGAGGCCCTTTATCTACTTCCCCAGAGTCAGATGAACTTGTGGATACCATTTTTGTCTCTGCGTGCAGCAGTGGAGGCTGCTGAGGGGAGGACGGCTCATATTAATGGCTGGAACGGAGCAAATGGAATGGCATCAAACACATGGAAACTATGTGTTTGATGTATTTGATACCATTCCACTGATTCCGCTCCAGCCGTTACCATGAGCCCGTCCTCGCCAATTAAGGTGCCACCAACCTCCTGTGGCTTGCAGTTTAAAGGAAGTGGCTAACTAGGGCTAGCGCAATTGCTAACTAGCTTTAGGGTAATGACTAAGTCTATGGTATCTGCTAGCATGCTAGTAGATACCAACAGACTTTGTCATTGCGCTAACGCTAGTACCTCTAACTTCCTTCATACTGGACACAGAGACAAACAAATGATATCCACGGGTTCATCTGACTCTGGGGAAGTAGATAAAGGGCCTCATTGTCAAAATCCCGAAGTATCCCTTTAATGGCTCTGGAGACAGATGCACTGGAGGTAGAGTTGCAATGCAGAAGGAGAGGTGAATCTCAAACACAGGGTCCTGTACTGGGACCAGGGACACCAGTCATCCTGGGGATGAAGTCTGATGACATATGAGAAGCAGAGGGAGGACGGGATTGGCTAATGAGGCCATCGGGGGGATAAACGGGCCAATGAAAGGGAAGACCTCGCTAATTGCTGCAGTCTCATGGCTCTAATTCACACTTCACACCAACGCTTACTTAATGGCTCTGGAGACAGATGCACTGGAGGTAGAGTTGCAATGCAGAAGGAGAGGTGAATCTCAAACACAGGGTCCTGTACTGGGCCCAGGGACACCAGTCATTATGCATTATATTTGGGTGGCGTAGGTGTCATTTAGCTAAATCTTGATTGTTCTAATTAGCACAGGCTTGTTATGGACCAATAACTACTGCGTTATACTGGATGACACAAATGAGTACACACTGAAAGAAAGAGATGGTTGTAGAAATGAATTTACAGACAAACAGATCATGAGTGAATGGATGGAATACAGAAGCCTAAATTAGAACATCTGAACACTGTCTGAGTAAGTAATGATGCCAACATAACATAACATTAGACAGGGACATGGCATGAACTTCAATGGCCTGCAGATGTCAGCACTGCCAAACAGGAATAGCAGTACTCAATCAATCAATCAAATGTATTTATAAAGCCCTTTTTACATCAGCAGATGTCACAAAGTGCTATACAGAAACCCAGCCTAAAACCCCAAACAGCAAGCAATTCAGATGTAGAAGTACGGTGGCTAGGAAAAACTCACTAGAAAGGCAGAAACTTAGGAAGAAACCTAGAGAGGAACCAGGCTCTGAGGGGTGGCCAGTCCCCTTCTGGCTGTGCCAGGTGGAGATTATACATGGCCATTAAGACCCCATTTTTCTCCAAGATGTTCAAAGATGACCAGCAGGGACAAATAATAATCACAGTGCTTGTAGAGGTTGCAACAGGTCAATACATCAGGAGTAAATGTCACTTGGCTTTTCATAGCCGGGCATTTAGAGGTTGAAATAGCAGGTGCCGTAGAGAGAGAGAGTTGAAAAAGGGTAGCACGTCCGGTGAACAGGTCAGGGTTCCATAGCTGCAGGTAGAAGAGTGGAAACTGGAGCAGCAGCATGACCAGCAACTCAAGAACCAATCAATGTGCCAAACACTGGGCAAATAGCCTCATTGTTAATGCAATTAGTTAATGTCATAATCTCAATTAAAAGAACGACACACCAACATACTGAGAAAAAGCACCATCATCAGTATATCAACAAGTTACACAACTGTTAAAAAGCTAACAAGAATACAATGTAGGTTCTCCTTTGACGTCAGAGTCAATCCATTCCATTTTGATTTAGAGAATGCCCTCTTCCACTCATGGGATCAAACAAATTGGAGCCAAATGATTGTGGCCAAGAGGCCAAGTGTGAGCAGCGCCCAACACATAAACTAGGGTTGGGCGGTATGCAGATGTTCATACTGCTCCTATTCCATACCGGGGTATACGGTATTACAGACAGTGCACCCAAGGGGTGCTATTTATTTTAATAGATTTGTATTTATTTTTTGACACACAAAACAAATTGTAGTCAGCAGGGATCTTGATCCATGAGGGGAATGATTGTCTTTGCTGTAACGAAGAAGCTTGATCTTGCAAGCTAGCCAATGCATAGTTGGAGCACTGAGCTGGAGATTAATTCCCCCCCCCCCCGAGCATTAAGGCGCCCCAAACCCCCCCCAAAAAATATATTTTAAACAATTATTTAAAAATACCTCTATAAACGATATATACGGTATACCACCCAAGCCTAGCACACACACA
>NC_140002.1:6914701-6922201 GCF_964263955.1 Coregonus lavaretus | reverse complement strand
ACACACAGACAGAAGAGAGAAGAGAGAGAGACACAGACAGAAGAGAAGAGAGAAGAGAAAGAGACAGACAGAAGAGAGAAGAGTGAGACACAGACAGAAGAGAGAAGAGAGAGACACAGACAGAAGAGAGGAGAGAGACACACAGACAGAAGAGAGAGACAGAAGAGAGAAGAGAGAAGAGAGAGAGACACAGACAGAAGAGAGAAGAGAGAGACACAGACAGAAGAGAGAAGAGAGACACAGACAGAAGAGAGAAGAGAGAGAGACAGACAGAAGAGAGAAGAGAGAGACACAGACAGAAGAGAGAAGAGAGACACACAGACAGAAGAGAGAAGAGAGAGACACACAGACAGAAGAGAAGAGAGAAGAGAGAGAAACACAGACAGAAGAGAGAGAGACACAGACAGAAGAGAGAAGAGAGAGACACACAGACAGAAGAGAAGAGAGGAGAGAGAAACACAGACAGAAGAGAGAAGAGAGAGAGACACAGACAGAAGAGAGAAGAGAGAGAGACACAGACAGAAGAGAGAAGAGAGAGAGACACAGACAGAAGAGAGAAGAGAGAGAGACACAGACAGAAGAGAGAAGAGAGAAGAGAAAGAGACAGACAGAAGAGAGAAGAGTGAGACACAGACAGAAGAGAGAAGAGAGAGACACAGACAGAAGAGAGGAGAGAGACACACAGACAGAAGAGAGAGACAGAAGAGAGAAGAGAGAGACACAGACAGAAGAGAGAAGAGAGAGACACAGACAGAAGAGAGAAGAGAGAGACACAGACAGAAGAGAGAAGAGAGAGAGACACAGACAGAAGAGAGAAGAGAGAGACACACAGACAGAAGAGAAGAGAGAAGAGAGAGAAACAGACAGAAGAGAGAAGAGAGAGACACACAGACAGAAGAGAGAAGAGAGAGAAACACAGACAGAAGAGAGAAGAGAGAGAGACACAGACAGAAGAGAGAAGAGAGAGAGACACAGACAGAAGAGAGAAGAGAGAGAGACACAGACAGAAGAGAGAAGAGAGAGAGACACAGACAGAAGAGAGAAGAGAGAGAGACACAGACAGAAGAGAGAAGAGAGAAGAGAAAGAGACAGACAGAAGAGAGAAGAGTGAGACACAGACAGAAGAGAGAAGAGAGAGACACAGACAGAAGAGAGGAGAGAGACACACAGACAGAAGAGAGAGACAGAAGAGAGAAGAGAGAGAGACACAGACAGAAGAGAGAATAGAGAGACACAGACAGAAGAGAGAATAGAGAGACACAGAGAGAAGAGAGAGACACAGACAGAAGAGAGAAGAGAGAGACACAGACAGAAGAGAGAAGAGAGAGACACAGACAGAAGAGAGAAGAGAGAGAGACAGACAGAAGAGAGAATAGAGAGACACAGACAGAAGAGAGAATAGAGAGACACAGACAGAAGAGAGAAGAGAGAGAGACACAGACAGAAGAGAGAAGAGAGAGACACACAGACAGAAGAGAAGAGAGAAGAGAGAGAAACAGACAGAAGAGAGAAGAGAGAGAGACACAGACAGAAGAGAGAAGAGAGAGAGACACAGACAGAAGAGAGAATAGAGAGACACAGACAGAAGAGAGAAGAGAGAGACACAGACAGAAGAGAGAAGAGAGAGACACAGACAGAAGAGAGAAGAGAGAGACACAGACAGAAGAGAGAAGAGAGAGAGACACAGACAGAAGAGAGAAGAGAGAAGAGAGAGAAACACAGACAGAAGAGAGAAGAGAGAGAGACACAGACAGAAGAGAGAAGAGAGAGAGACACAGACAGAAGAGAGAATAGAGAGACACAGACAGAAGAGAGAATAGAGAGACACAGACAGAAGAGAGAAGAGAGAGACACAGACAGAAGAGAGAAGAGAGAGACACAGACAGAAGAGAGAAGAGAGAGACACAGACAGAAGAGAGAAGAGAGAGAGACACAGACAGAAGAGAGAAGAGAGAAGAGAGAGAAACACAGACAGAAGAGAGAAGAGAGAGAGACACAGACAGAAGAGAGAAGAGAGAGACACACAGACAGAAGAGGAGAGAAGAGAGAAACACAGACAGAAGAGAGAAGAGAGAGAGACACAGACAGAAGAGAGAAGAGAGAGAGACACAGACAGAAGAGAGAGACACAGACAGAAGAGAGAAGAGAGAGACACAGACAGAAGAGGAGAGAAGAGAGAGAAACACAGACAGAAGAGAGAAGAGAGAGAGACACAGACAGAAGAGAGAAGAGAGAGAGACACAGACAGAAGAGAGAAGAGAGAGCGACACAGACAGAAGAGAGAAGAGAGAGCGACACAGACAGAAGAGAGAAGAGAGAGAGACACAGACAGAAGAGAGAAGAGAGAGAGACACAGACAGAAGAGAAGAGAGAGAGAGACACAGACAGAAGAGAGAAGAGAGAGACACAGACAGAAGAGAAGAGAGACACAGACAGAAGAGAGAAGAGAGACACAGACAGAAGAGAGAAGAGAGAGACACAGACAGAAGAGAGAAGAGAGAGACACAGACAGAAGAGAGAAGAGAGAGACACAGACAGAAGAGAGAAGAGAGAGACACAGACAGAAGAGAGAAGAGAGAGACACACAGACAGAAGAGAGAAGAGAGAGACACACAGACAGAAGAGAAGAGAGAAGAGAGAGAAAGACAGACAGAAGAGAGAAGAGAGAGACACACAGACAGAAGAGAAGAGAGAGAAACACAGACAGAAGAGAGAGAGACACAGACAGAAGAGAGAAGAGAGAGAGACAGACAGAAGAGAGAAGAGAGAGAGACACAGACAGAAGAGAGAAGAGAGAGACACAGACAGAAGCGAGAAGAGAGAGAGACACAGACAGAAGAGAGAAGAGAGAGAGACACAGACAGAAGAGAAGAGAGAGAGAGAGACACAGACAGAAGAGAGAAGAGAGAGACACAGACAGAAGAGAGAAGAGAGAGACACAGACAGAAGAGAGAAGAGAGAGACACAGACAGAAGAGAGAAGAGAGAGAGACACAGACAGAAGAGAAGAGAGACACAGACAGAAGAGAGAAGAGAGAGACACAGACAGAAGAGAGAAGAGAGAGATACAGACAGAAGAGAGAAGAGAGAGACACAGACAGAAGAGAGAAGAGAGAGAGACACAGACAGAAGAGAGAAGAGAGAGAGACACAGACAGAAGCGAGAAGAGAGAGAGACACAGACAGAAGAGAGAAGAGAGAGAGACACAGACAGAAGAGAAGAGAGAGAGAGAGACACAGACAGAAGAGAGAAGAGAGAGAGACACAGACAGAAGAGAGAAGAGAGAGACACAGACAGAAGAGAAACACAGACAGAAGAGAGAAGAGAGAGAGACACAGACAGAAGAGAGAGACACAGACAGAAGAGAGAAGAGAGAGAGACACAGACAGAAGAGAAGAGAGACACAGACAGAAGAGAGAAGAGAGAGACACAGACAGAAGAGAAGAGAGAAGAGAGAGAAACACAGACAGAAGAGAGAAGAGAGAGAGACACAGACAGAAGAGAGAAGAGAGAGAGACACAGACAGAAGAGAGAAGAGAGAGAGACACAGACAGAAGAGAGGAGAGACACAGACAGAAGAGAGAAGAGAGAGAGACACAGACAGAAGAGAGAAGAGAAAGAGACAGACAGAAGAGAGAAGAGTGAGACACAGACAGAAGAGAGAAGAGAGAGACACAGACAGAAGAGAGGAGAGAGACACACAGACAGAAGAGAGAGACAGAAGAGAGAAGAGAGAAGAGAGAGAGACACAGACAGAAGAGAGAAGAGAGAGAGACACAGACAGAAGAGAGAATAGAGAGACACAGACAGAAGAGAGAATAGAGAGACACAGAGAGAAGAGAGAGACACAGACAGAAGAGAGAAGAGAGAGACACAGACAGAAGAGAGAAGAGAGAGAGACACAGACAGAAGAGAGAATAGAGAGACACAGACAGAAGAGAGAAGAGAGAGACACAGACAGAAGAGAGAAGAGAGAGACACAGACAGAAGAGAGAAGAGAGAGAGACACAGACAGAAGAGAGAAGAGAGAGACACACAGACAGAAGAGAGAAGAGAGAAGAGAGAGAAACACAGACAGAAGAGAGAGACAGAAGAGAGAAGAGAGAAGAGAGAGAGACACAGACAGAAGAGAGAAGAGAGAGAGACACAGACAGAAGAGAGAATAGAGAGACACAGACAGAAGAGAGAATAGAGAGACACAGAGAGAAGAGAGAGACACAGACAGAAGAGAGAAGAGAGAGACAGACAGAAGAGAGAAGAGAGAGAGACACAGACAGAAGAGAGAATAGAGAGACACAGACAGAAGAGAGAAGAGAGAGACACAGACAGAAGAGAAGAGAGAGAGAGAGACACAGACAGAAGAGAGAAGAGAGAGACACAGACAGAAGAGAGAAGAGAGAGACACAGACAGAAGAGAGAAGAGAGAGACACAGACAGAAGAGAGAAGAGAGAGACACAGACAGAAGAGAAGAGAGACACAGACAGAAGAGAGAAGAGAGAGACACAGACAGAAGAGAGAAGAGAGAGAGACACAGACAGAAGAGAGAAGAGAGAGAGACACAGACAGAAGCGAGAAGAGAGAGACACAGACAGAAGAGAGAAGAGAGAGACACAGACAGAAGAGAGAAGAGAGAGAGACACAGACAGAAGAGAGAAGAGAGAGAGACACAGACAGAAGCGAGAAGAGAGAGAGACACAGACAGAAGAGAGAAGAGAGAGAGACACAGACAGAAGAGAAGAGAGAGAGAGAGACACAGACAGAAGAGAGAAGAGAGAGAGACACAGACAGAAGAGAGAAGAGAGAGACACAGACAGAAGAGAAACACAGACAGAAGAGAGAAGAGAGAGAGACACAGACAGAAGAGAGAAGAGAGAGACACAGACAGAAGAGAGAAGAGAGAGAGACACAGACAGAAGAGAAGAGAGACACAGACAGAAGAGAGAAGAGAGAGACACAGACAGAAGAGAAGAGAGAAGAGAGAGAAACACAGACAGAAGAGAGAAGAGAGAGAGACACAGACAGAAGAGAGAAGAGAGAGAGACACAGACAGAAGAGAGAAGAAGAGAGAGAGACACAGACAGAAGAGAGGAGAGACACAGACAGAAGAGAGAAGAGAGAGAGACACAGACAGAAGAGAGAAGAGAAAGAGACAGACAGAAGAGAGAAGAGTGAGACACAGACAGAAGAGAGAAGAGAGAGACACAGACAGAAGAGAGGAGAGAGACACACAGACAGAAGAGAGAGACAGAAGAGAGAAGAGAGAAGAGAGAGAGACACAGACAGAAGAGAGAAGAGAGAGAGACACAGACAGAAGAGAGAATAGAGAGACACAGACAGAAGAGAGAATAGAGACACAGAGAGAAGAGAGAGACACAGACAGAAGAGAGAAGAGAGAGACACAGACAGAAGAGAGAAGAGAGAGAGACACAGACAGAAGAGAGAATAGAGAGACACAGACAGAAGAGAGAAGAGAGAGACACAGACAGAAGAGAAGAGAGAAGAGAGAGAGACACAGACAGAAGAGAGAGAGAGAGACACAGACAGAAGAGAGAAGAGAGAGACACAGACAGAAGAGAGAAGAGAGAGAGACACAGACAGAAGAGAGAAGAGAGAGACACAGAGAGAAGAGAGAGAGACACAGACAGAAGAGAGAAGAGAGAGAGACACAGACAGAAGAGAGAAGAGAGAGACACAGACAGAAGAGAGAAAGAGAGACACAGAGAGAAGAGAGAGACACAGACAGAAGAGAGAAGAGAGAGACACAGACAGAAGAGAGAAGAGAGAGAGACACAGACAGAAGAGAGAAGAGAGAGACACAGACAGAAGAAGAGAGAAGAGAGAGACAGACAGACAGAGAGAAGAGAGAGAGACACAGACAGAAGAGAGAAGAGAGAGAGACACAGACAGAAGAGAGAAGAGAGAGACACAGACAGAAGAGAAGAGAGAAGAGAGAGAACACAGACAGAAGAGAGAAGAGAGAGAGACACAGACAGAAGAGAGAAGAGAGAGAGACACAGACAGAAGAGAGAAGAGAGAGACACAGACAGAAGAGAGAGAGAGAGAGAGACACAGACAGAAGAGAAGAGAGAAGAGAGAGAACACAGACAGAAGAGAAGAGAGAGAGAGACACAGACAGAAGAGAGAAGAGAGAGAGACACAGACAGAAGAGAGAGAGAGAGAGACACAGACAGAAGAGAGAAGAGAGAGACACAGACAGAAGAGAGGAGAGAGAGAGACACAGACAGAAGAGAGAAGAGAGAGAGACAGACAGAAGAGAGAGAGAGAGAGACACAGACAGAAGAGAGAAGAGAGAGACACAGACAGAAGAGAGAAGAGAGAGACACAGACAGAAGAGAGAAGAGAGACCAGACAGAAGAGAGAAGAGAGAGACACAGACAGAAGAGAGAAGAGAGAGACACAGACAGAAAGAGAGAAGAGAGAGACACAGACAGAGAGAGAAGAGAGAGACACACAGACAGAAGAGAGAAGAGAGAGGACACAGACAGAAGAGAAGAGAGAAGAGAGAGAAGACAGACAGAAGAGAGAAGAGAGAGAGACACAGGACAGAAGAGAGAAGAGAGAGACACACAGACAGAAGAGAAGAGAGACCGAAACACAGACAGAAGAGAGAAGAGAGAGAGACACAGACAGAAGAGAGAAGAGAGAGAGACACAGACAGAAGAGAGAAGAGAGAGAGACGCAGACAGAAGAGAGGAGAAGAGAGAGAGACACAGACAGAAGCGAGAAGAGAGAGAGACACAGACAGAAGAGAGAAGAGAGAGACACAGACAGAAGAGAAGAGAGAGAGAGAGACACAGACAGAAGAGAGAAGAGAGAGACACAGACAGAAGAGAGAAGAGAGAGACACAGACAGAAGAGAAACACAGACAGAAGAGAGAAGAGAGAGAGACACAGACAGAAGATAGAAGAGAGAGACACAGACAGAAGAGAGAAGAGAGAGAGACACAGACAGAAGAGAAGAGAGACACAGACAGAAGAGAGAAGAGAGAGACACAGACAGAAGAGAGAAGAGAGAGAGACACAGACAGAAGAGAGAAGAGAGAGAGACACAGACAGAAGCGAGAAGAGAGAGAGACACAGACAGAAGAGAGAAGAGAGAGAGACACAGACAGAAGAGAAGAGAGAGAGACACAGACAGAAGAGAGAAGAGAGAGACACAGACAGAAGAGAGAAGAGAGAGACACAGACAGAAGAGAAACACAGACAGAAGAGAGAAGAGAGAGAGACACAGACAGAAGAGAGAGACACAGACAGAAGAGAGAAGAGAGAGAGACACAGACAGAAGAGAAGAGAGACAGACAGAAGAGAGAAGAGAGAGACAGACAGAAGAGAGAAGAGAGAGACAGACAGAAGAGAGAAGAGAGAGACACAGACAGAAGAGAGAAGAGAGAGACACAGACAGAAGAGAAGAGAGAGACACACAGACAGAAGAGAAGAGAGAAGAGAGAGACACACAGACTGAAGAGAAGAGAAAAGAGA
>NC_140002.1:6871743-6914501 GCF_964263955.1 Coregonus lavaretus | reverse complement strand
AGAGAATAAGAGAAGAGAGAGACACAGACAGAAGAGAAGAGAGAGACACAGACAGAAGAGAAGAGAGACACACAGATACATAAGAGAGAAGAGAGAGACATACAGACAGAAGAGAAGAGAGAAAGAGACAGAAAAGAGAGAAGAGAGATACACAGACAGAAGAGAAGAGAGAAGAGAGACACAGACAGAAGAGTAGAGAGATACACAGAAAGAAGAGAAGAGAAAGACAGGAGAGAGAAGAGAGAGACACAGACAGAAGAGAAGAGAGAGAAAGACACAGACAGGAGAGAAGAGAGAGACACACAGACAGGAGAAGAGAGACACACAGACAGACGAGAAGAGAGAAGAGAGAGACACAGACGAGAAGAGAGAAGAGAGAGACACAGACGAGAAGAGAGAAGAGAGAGACACAGACAGAAGAGAGAAGAGAGAGACACAGACAGAAGAGAGAAGAGAGAGACACAGACAGAAGAGAGAAGAGAGAGACACAGACAGAAGAGAGAAGAGAGAGACACAGACAGAAGAGAGAAGAGAGAGACACAGACAGAAGAGAGAAGAGCGAGACACAGACCAGAAGAGAGAGACACAGACAGAAGAGAGAAGAGAGAGACACAGACAGAAGAGAGAAGAGAGAGACAGAAGAGAGAAGAGAGAGACACAGACAGAAGAGAGAAGAGAGAGAGACACAGACAGAAGAGAGAAGAGAGAGAGAGACACAGACAGAAGAGAGAAGAGAGAGAGAGACACAGACAGAAGAGAGAAGAGAGAGAGACAGACAGAAGAGAAGAGAAGAGAGAGACACACAGACAGAAGAGAAAGAGACACAGACAGAAGAGAGAAGAGAGAGAGACACAGACAGAAGAGAGAAGAGAGAGACACAGACAGAAGAGAAGAGACAGACAGAAGAGATAGAGACAGAGACAGAAGAGAGAAGAGAGAGAGAGACACAGACAGAAGAGATAAGAGAGAGACACAGACAGAAGAGAGAGACAGAGACAGAAGAGAGAGACAGAGACAGAAGAGAGAGACAGAAGAGAGAAGAGAGAGAGACACAGACAGAAGAGAAGAGAGAAGAGAGAGAGACACATACAGAAGAGAGGAGAGAGAGACACAGACAGAAGAGAAGAGAGAGACACAGACAGAAGAGAGAAGAGAGAGACACAGACAGAAGAGAGAAGAGAGAGACACAGACAGAAGAGAAGAGAGAAGAGAGAGACACAGACAGAAGAGAGAAGAGAGAGACACAGACAGAAGAGAAGAGAGAGAAAATGGGCTCCAGCCTGCCTCCTTGTGCTGTGCTAAGTGCTGTGAGAAACAGGAAGGTGTGAGGGAGGGGAAGGTGGCCCTGTCTGGGTCTTTCAATAAAGACGGCCATGGTCATTGCTACCCGGCTGAAGGACACAGAGGAGGTTAAACACTGGTTAACACCGCCTGACAAATCCAGAGAGGGGTAGCTCCAGCCCCCACCTTCTACCCTCCTCCTGCCCCTTCTCCTCACAGATGCTTCCTGCCCTCCTACCCTGCTCCACCCCCCGCCACGTACAACCACAACAACAACAAAAACAGGCCCAGGGAGAGACCACCGGACTGAAACAAGGGGGTCAAGCCTGCAGGGGCTGCAGTCAGCCAGCCACACCCTTTTGTTCTCCTGTGTTATTGCTGGATCTGGACCCTGTTTTCTACAGTTGGCACAGTCCTCTGGCCCCTCCAGATGGTGGAAAACATTGGAGCAAAGGGAGTACTGTCTGACGGCTTAGTGTGTAGTCCAAACCAACAGTGTTGATGGATAAAGCCTTACAGTCAACACAGACACACACCCAGCTCGACACAGTTCACATCCATCCTTCCTCAGAGAAAAGACATCCTCCTTCACTTCCAGGCTGTAAGCCGGCAGTGGATTTAACTGGGTGTTATTGGTTTAACTGGGTGTGTTTGGTTTAACTGGATGTTATTGGTTTAACTGACACTGGGCTGTAAGCGGCGGCTTGGGTTAACTGGGCGTTATTGGTTTAACTGACACTGGGCTGTAAGCGACAGTTGGGTGTACAGGCTCATATAGGCCTAACCCTGCAGGAACAAGCAGATAGCTAAAGAGAGGCCTCAAACTCAATCTGCCTGGATGGACAGGCACACTGCCATCCCTGCTTGTATTTATAAATGCCCTTGAAAAAGGCCTACTATGTATACCCAGTGGCGGAAAAATCAATAGCACTAAGATAATGGAAACAGCTGGAATGGGTGATGCTACCCTGGCTGAAATATCATCAGCACCTGGGTCTGGGGAGGCGGCACATTGACATTAGAGCTGTGGGACTGGAGAGGGGGCTGTGTGTGTGGGTGTGTCAGGGGGATGGCTATTTTTTTATTTATTTTTCACCTTTATATAACCAGGTAAGCCAGTTGAGAACAAGTTCTCATTTACAACTGCGACCTGGCCAAGATAAAGCAAAGCAGTGCAATAAAAACAACAACAACACAGAGTTACATATGGAATAAACAAAACGTACAGTCAATAACACAATAGAAAATCTACATACAGTGTGTGCAAATGTAGTAAGTTATGGAGGTAAGGCAATAAATAGGCCATATTGCAAAATAATTACAATTTAGTATTAATACAGGAGTGATATGCAGAAGAAGATGTGCAAATAGAGATACTGGGGTGCAAATGAGCAAATAAATAACAATATGGGGATGAGGTAGTTGGGTGGGCTAATTACAGATGGGCTGTGTACAGGTGCAGTGATCGGTAAGCTGCTCTGACAACTGATGCTTAATGTTAGTGAGGGAGATAAGAGTCTCCAGCTTCATAGATTTTTGCAGTTCGTTCCAGTCATTAGCAGCAGAGAACTGGAAGGAATGGCAGCCAAAGGAGGTGTTGGCTTTGGGGATGACCAGTGAGATATACCTGCTGGAGCGCATACTACGGGTGGGTGTTGCTATGGTGACCAATGAGCTAAGATAAGGTGGGGATTTGCCTAGCAGTGATTTATAGATGACCTGGAGCCAGTGGGTTTGGCGACGAATATGTAGTGAAGACCAGCCAACGAGAGCGTACAGGTCACAATGGTGGGTAGTATATGGGGCTTTGGTGACAAAACGGATGGCACTGTGATAGACTACATCCAATTTGCTGAGTAGAGTGTTGGAGGCTATTTTGTAAATGACATCGCTGAAGTCAAGGATCGGTAGGATAGTCAGTTTTACGAGGGCATGTTTGGCAGCATGAGTGAAGGAGGCTTTGTTGCGAAATAGGAAGCCGATTCTAGATTTAACTTTGGATTGGTGATGCTTAATGTGAGTCTGGAAGGAGTGTTTACGGTCTAACCAGACACCTAGGTATTTGTAGTTGTCCACATATTCTAAGTCAGACCCACCGAGTGTAGTGATTCTAGTCGGGCAGGCGGGTGCAAGCAGCGTTCGATTGAAGAGCATGCATTTAGTTTTACTAGAGTCTACGGAAGGAGTGTTGTATGGCATTGAAGCTCGTTTGGAGGTTTGTTAGCACAGTGTCCAATGAAGGGCCAGATGTATACAAAATGGTGTCGTCTGCGTAGAGGTGGATCTGAGAGTCACCAGCAGCAAGAGCGACATCATTGATATACACAGAGAATAGAGTCGGCCCGAGAATTGAACCCTGTGGCACCCCCATAGAGACTGCCAGAGGTCCAGACAACAGGCCCTCCGATTTGACACATTGAACTCTATCTGAGAAGTAGTTGGTGAACCAGGCGAGGCAGTCATTTGAGAAACCAAGGTTATTTAGTCTGCCAATAAGAATGCAGTGATTGACAGAGTCGAAAGCCTTGGCCAGGTCGATGAAGACGGCTGCACAGTACTATCTTTTATCGATCGCGGTTATAATATCGTTTAGGACCTTTAGCGTGGCTGAGGTGCACCCATGACCAGCTCGGAAACCGGATTGCATAGCGGAGAAGGTATGGTGGGATTCGAAATGGACGGTGATCTGTTTGTTAACTTGGCTTTCAAATACTTTCGAAAGGCAGGGCAGGATGGATATAGGTCTGTAACAGTTTGGATCTAGAGTGCCACCCCCTTTGAAGAGGGGGATGACCGCGGTAGCTTTCCAATCTCTGGGGATCTCAGACGTTACGAAAGAGAGGTTGAACAGGCTAGTAATAGGGGTTGCTACAATTTCAGCGGCTAATTTTAGAAAGAAAGGGTCCAGATTGTCTAGCCCAGCTGATTTGTAGGGGTCCAGATTTTGCAGCTCTTTCAGAGCATCAGCTATCTGAATTTGGGCTAGTACATTTTTACATTTACATTTTAGTTATTTAGCAGACGCTCTTATCCAGAGCGACTTACAGTTAGTGAGTGCATACATGTTTTCATACTGTTTTCCCCAGTAAATGGGATCATCTGCAGTTAGCATGTCTGTGGGGCTCCACTATGAGTAGGCTCAGTAGTCTCAGGCCATTTGGTCTCATAATGGCAGCAGTTTCCCTAGCAGCACAGTGGTCATACCAATGAAGAATTTGACAAGGGTTTACGTCCAAAATGGCACCCTATTCCCTACTTAGTGAACTACTTTTGAACAGGGCAGGTAGGGGACTGGTCAAAATAAGTGCACTATATAGGGAACAGGGTGCCATTTGGGACACGGACAGATCTGAGTACTCAACAATGCTTATCATCATATTTAAATGGACAGCAATTACACAGACCAGAGAGATGGCTAGTTTTTTCTCTCTCATGTTACCAGCTATCTGTTTCAATGGTAAAAAAAAAAAAAAAAAAGCTGCGCTGAGCTGGATATCGCTTTAATATTGCAGTGTAGTGCATTATCAGGTAAGATCTTCTGCATGGTAATGGTGATGGTGACAAGGGTAGGGAGGATGCATGCATGGTTCTCACAAGATTACGCAAGGCTAGAGTACCATACAAAGTCAACATCTAGCATTAATAGAAATATGCCCTTCTCTCTGCACACGGTTTCTGCAACAGCACCATCAATGAAAGAAGTGCAGCATCTTTTCCAACACATTTTGTTAACGCTACTAAACTCAAATCATGGCACTTGTAATGCCAACAAAGAACAACACAGAAAACATACAAATATTACAATGTAATACATTCAGGGTAGGTTTTTTTTGCTTGCAACATCTCAATAGTCTCCCGACCACAGCAGATAGAGCTGGTCTGGTCTGGGCTGGCAGAGAGCTTTAAGTGTCCAGGGAGGTTTAGGGTGTCATCTGGACAGGAAGACCAGGCGATAAGGATCAATATGCAGCTCATCCCTCATGGCAAATTACCATTTAGAAAAACAACAAAAGCCTCTTTCTATGAATGCGTCTCAAATGGCACCTTATTCCCTAAATACTGAAGTGCAGTACTATATAGCGAATAGGGGGCCATTTGGAACGTTCCCTTTGTCTCTCTGCTGTGTGTGTTGTGGGTTTGAAAAGGATAGGGAGGGAGGGAAGGAAGTCGGTAGGTAGGGAGTTAGGTCAGTAGGTAGGTAGGGAGGGAGGGAGGGAGGGTGGGAGTAGGGGTGTGAACATTTAAACGTTAAAACGCTTAAACAAAATTGGGACCCTGAACGTTAAGAAAAATCCCTAACCGAAAAACGATGTTTAAAAAAAAAAAGTAGATGCAGAAAGTAAAACAGCATAGTGGGTCAATTTCCACACTAAGAGCGTTGAAGCACGAGGCTCAACTTCTCTATTTTGGTTGCCCTGGCTACCACACATGCACAGATACAGTGTGTGACTGTGTGAGAGAGAAGTGTTGCATCTCGCTCATCTCAATTTCCTAGCCTATTCATTGATGATAGGCCCTGCTTTACTGAAGTTGCGAGACAATGCAAGCCAAGAAATTGCGAGATACAGTATTCCATTGCGAGATACAGCTTTTGATTTCCGATAGATAGGCCTAGTTAACAGTTCTGTCTGCCTGCCTGGTGGCCGACCTGCCTATACTGTGCCCCTCCCCCCATCCCTCGCTCGCTATGAAATACGTGTGTGTTTGTGTTCTCGGAAGTACAGCAACTAATCAGTCTACTCTGTTCCAAAAATACTGAATCTAAGGAGCCGATTCATAGCGGAATCTAATCTTGATAATAAGAAATGGGAGTCGTCACCGGGAGTTGAGGAATCAATTATTTTAGAGTCGACGCTCCACGACTACGTCATCGTCGTTAACAGTTGGAAAAATGGCAGAGAAAGGCAAGCGACAGCAGAAAAGTCCTGTATGATAATACTTTGAGAAGTTAAATGAGAAGGAAATGCTAACTCTATACCAGGAAGGCCCTAAAAATTATCAAAGACTCCAGTCATAGACTGTTCTCTCTGCAACCGCACGGCAAGCGGTACTGGAGCGCCAAGTCTAGGTCCAAAAGGCTTCTTAACAGCTTCTACCCCCAAGCTATAAGACTCCTGAACAGCTAAACATGGCTACCCGGAATATTTGCAGTGAATTTCAAACACAGATTCAACCACAAAGACCAGGGAGGTTTTCTAATGCCTTGCAAAAAAGGGCACCTACTAGATGGGTATATTTAAAAAAGTAGACATTTAATATCACTTTGAGCATGGTGAAGTTATTAATTACACTTTGGGTGGTGTATCAATACACCCCGTCACTACAAAGATACAGTTGCTGGAGAGGAAGGAAACCGCACAGGGATTTCACCATAAGGCCAATGGTGACTTTGAAAAAGGTATAGAGTTAAATGGCTGTGATAGAAGAAAACTGCGGATGGATCAACAACATTGTAGTTACTCCACAGTACTAGCCTTATTGACAGTCAAAAGAAGGAAGCCTGTACAGAATAAAAAATATTCCAAAACTTGCATCCTGTTTGCAACAAGGCACTAAAGTAATACTGCAAAAAATGTGGCAAAGCAATTCACTTTTTGTCCTGAATACAAAGTGTTATGTTTGGGGCAAATCCAATCCAACACATTACTTAGTACCACTATTCATATTTTCAAGCATAGTGGTGGAAGCATCATGTTATGGGTATGCTGGTAATCATTAAGGACTGGGGAGTTTATCAGTATAAAAAAAAAAAAAAACGGAATGCAGCCAAGCACATGCAAAATCCTTGAGGAAAACATGGTTCAGTCTGCTTTCCACTAGGGTTGAATATTGTCCCGGTATTTTACAAATGTTTCATCCAGAGAATAAATCACTTTTCTCCCGGGTAATCCGGTATTTCCCGCAAAAAACAGAAGTGTAATTCAAAAGCATATAAAGCATATAAATCTGTGGTCCTCTGTAGCTCAGCTGGTAGAACACGGCGCTTGTAACGCCAGGGTAGTGGGTTCGATCCCCGGGACCACCCATACACAAAAATGTATGCACGCATGACTGTAAGTCGCTTTGGATAAAAGCGTCTGCTAAATGGCATATTATATTATATATGTCTGGATTTGATAGAAAATTCATGCCTGATGCTACCTGAGCCTGATGAGCCATACATTAAATACATTTTATAAGCGCTACAATAAAATACATTTTATGAGCCCAAGCCCAATCCCAAAAAAGCCTAACTGATTGTGCCGTTATCCAATACATATATGATATATAGGCTAGTGCACATTACGTACGACATAAAAACATAAAAGCCTATAGATGTAGCTAGCTATATGCTCTCTTGGGTAAATAAATGAAACAAGCCTCCTTCAAATTAAGATACGAAGTTGGGCGAGAACATGCAATTCTGGTGCAGCACATGCGGCCTACAAAGTTACAAGCATAGACTAGCGAAATAGATTTTAATTTGGAAATATAATAGGGCCTATTTGTATAATTAGTTGGCTGACTCATATATTCTTTTTATAATACTTTCCCTAATTTGATAGTCTATCTTTCTCTCTCTAATGTTCCTTCATTCATTCCTCGCTTTCAACAGTTAAATGAAATAAGTTTAGTTGTCCTTATCTTCATTCTAATGACATGCTTGCATAATATAGGACTAGAATTAGATGCAGACGGCTTTCACTTCTCTTCACGAAGATTGAATGGTTATGGTCTGAATAAATAACTGTTCTAGCCTACCGCCATTGCGTGTTCGCTCTTCTTTCAAACTACCCGTGAGTTCTATTGGCTGCTGGATTTAACATTCAGAAAACAAGCGCCTGCGTACCCTCTTAGAATAGTCTATTGGTAAAAGAAATGCACACAAAAAAAATTCCAGCAAGCTAAATAGCCTTGGTTTCTCAAATGACTGCCTCGCCTGGTTCACCAACTACTTCTCAGATAGAGTTCAATGTGTCAAATCGGAGGGCCTGTTGTCTGGACCTATGGCAGTCTCTATGGGTGTGCCACAGGGTTCAATTCTTGGGCCGACTCTTTTCTCCGTGTATATCAATGATGTCGCTCTTGATGCTGGTGACTCTCAGATCCACCTCTACGCAGATGACACCATTTTGTATACATCTGGCCCATCATTGGACACTGTGTTAACAAACCTCCAAACGAGCTTCAATGCCATACAACACTCCTTCAGTAGCCTCCAACTGCTCTTAAACGCTAGTAAAACTAAATGCATGCTCTTCAACCGAACGCTGCTTGCACCCGCACACCCGACTAGAATTACTACTCTCGACGGGTCTGACCTAGAGTATGTGGACAACTACAAATACCTAGGTGTCTGGTTAGACTGTAAACTCTCCTTCCAGACTCACATTAAGAATCTCCAATCCAAAGTTAAATCCAGAATCGGCTTCCTATTTTGCAACAAAGCCTCCTTCACTCATGCTGCCAAACATGCCATCGTAAAATTGACTATCCTACCGATCCTTGACTTCGGCGATGTCATTTACAAAATAGCCTCCAACACTACTCAGCAAATTGGATGTAGTCTATCACAGTGCCATCCGTTCTGTCTCCAAAGCCCCATACACTACCCACCACTGTGACCTGTACGCTCTTGTTGGCTGGTCCTCATTACATGTTCGTCGTCAAATCCACTGGCTCCAGGCCATCTATAAATCACTGCTAGGCAAATCCCTGCCTTATCTTAGCTCATTGGTCACCATAGCAACACCCACCCATAGTATGCGCTCCAGCAGGTATATCTCACTGGTCATCCCCAAAACCAACACCTCCTTTGGCCACCATTCCTTCCAGTTCTCTGCTGCCAATGACTGGAACGAATTGCAAAAATCTCTGAAGCTGGAGACTATTATCTCCCTCACTAACTTTAAGCATCAGTTGTCAGAGCACCTTACCGATCACTGCACCTGTACACAGCCCATCTGAAATTAGCCCACCCAACTACCTCATCCCTATATTGTTATTTATTTTGCTCATTTGCACCCCAGTATCTCTATTTGCACATAACCTCTTGCACATCTATCATTCCAGTGTTAATACTAATTGTAATTATTTTGCACTATAGCCTATTTATTGCCATAACTTGCTATATTTGCACACACTGTATATATTTTTTCTGTTGTATTTTTTTTGGACTTTATGTTTTGTTTTACCCCCATATGTAACTCTGTGTTGTTGTTTTTAATCGCACTGCTTTGCTTTATCTTGGCCAGGTCGCAGTTGTAAATGAGAACTTGTTCTCAACTGGCTTACCTGGTTAAATAAAGGTGAAATAAAAATAAAATAAATAAAAATTATAGTATAGCTTTTCCTGCATGGGAATCCAAGAGCTAAGGAGAGTTTTTTTAAGGAGGGAGGCCAGCGGAGCGCAGGTTTGTGCGTATTGCACAAGAGACAGAGGCTATAAATTAGAAGCTTATTATGCATAGCCCATCATTCATTAGCTAACTATAAGGCATTGAATGTATTACCTGTAGGCTAGGACATGTATATATACGCCTATATCAATCTTGAACAGGATTATTTATTTTGGATGCCATTTGAAAGGAATTGAGAAACACAGAGTGCTCATGCGTGCACTGATTTAATGCAATAATATTCGAGTGATAGGCTGTTTTAAAACACTGCATCTGCAATTAAAACAAAAAATCTTTACAATTAAAAAAAAGAAGGTGACCCCCGAAAGCCAGATGAAGATGTGTAAATTGGATGCGCATTCGGTCCTTATAGTACTGTAGCATAGGCTATGCTGCAGAAAATGTAGACCTACCTGTCACAAGTTAAAAAAAATACCATGAGATGGGCAGTATTTCCTCACCCTGAGTGTTGATGATTGATCAGAAAGCAGAGAGAAGGCCTTGGAGAAGCCAGATTTAGACATCGCATATAATTTAACAGTTCCATTTCACGTCATGCTGTTCATATAAATAATTTATTATAATTTAACAGTTTCTCGCAGTTATTTATCCTGGGAAAAAGGAGTGGTTTTGCGCGGTAAATCTCAGTAACCAGGTTCCCGCCATTAAACCCTACTTTCCACCAGACATTGGGAGATGAATTCACCTTTCAGCAGGACAATAACCTAAAACACAAGCCCAAATCTACACAGGAGTTGCTAACCAAGAAGACAGTGGATGTTCCTGAGTGACCTAGTTACAGTTTCGATTTACAGTGCATTCAGAAACTTTCCCTTTTTCTACATTTTGTTATGTTACAGCCTTATTCTAAAATGGATTAAATTATGTTTTTCCCCTCATCAATCTACACACAATACCCTACAATGACAAAGCGAAAACAATTTTTATAAATGTATGCAAATGTTTTACAAATAAAAACAGAAATATCTTATTTACATAAGTATTCAGAACCTTTGCTATGAGACTCGAAATTGAGATCAGTTGCATCCTGTTTCCATTGATCATCCTTGAGATGTTTCTACAACTTGATTGGAGTCCACCTGTGGTAAATTCAATTGATTGGACATGATTTGGAAAAGCACAAACCTGTCTATATAAGGTCCCACAGTTGACAGTGTATGTCAGAGCAAAAACCAAGCCATGAGGTCGAAGGAATTGTCTGTTGAGCGCCGAGATAGGATTGTGTCGAGGCACAGATCTGGGGAAGGGTACCAAAAAAAAAAATCTGCAGCATTGAAGGTCCCCAAGAACACAGTGGCCTCCATCATTCTTAAATGGAAGAAGTTTGGAAACACCAAAACTCTTCCTAGAGCTGGCCGCCTGGCCAAACTGAGCAATCAGGGAAGAAGGGCCTTGGTCAGGGAGGTGACCAAGAACCCGATGGTCACTCTGACAGAGCTCCAGAGTTCCTCTGTGGAGATGGGAGAACCTTCTAGAAGGACAACCATCTCTGCAGCACTCCACCAATCAGGCCTTTATGGTAGAGTGGCGAGACGGAAGCCACTCCTTAGTAAATGGCACATGACAGCCCGCTTGAAGTTTTCCCAAAAGGCATCTAAAGGACTCTCAGACCATGAGAAACAAGATTCTCTGGTCTGATGAAACCAAGATTGAACTCTTTGGCCTGAATGCCAAGCGTCACGTCTGGAGTAAACCTGGCACCATCCCTACGTTGAAGCATGGTGGTGGCAGCATCATGCTGTGGGGATGTTTTTCAGCAGCAGGGACTGGGAGACTGGTCAGGATCGAGGCAAAGATGAATGGAGCAAAGTACAGAGAGATCCTTGATGAAAACATGCTCCAGAGCGGTCAGGACCTCAGACTGGGGCGAAGGTTCACCTTCCAACAGGACAACGACCCTAAGCACACAGCCAAGACAACGCAGGAGTGGCTTGGGAAAAGTCTCTCAATGTCCTTGAGTGGCCCAGCCAGAGCCCGGACTTGAACCCGATCTAACCTCTCTGGAGAGACCTGAAAATAGCTGTGCAGCGACGCTCCCCATCCAACCTGACAGAGCTTGAGAGGATCTGCAGAGTAGAATGGGAGAAACTCCCCAAATACAGGTGTGCCAAGCTTGTAGCATCATACCCCAAAAGCCTTGAGGCTGTAATCGCTGCCAAAGGTGCTTCAACAAAGTACTGAGTAAAGGATCTAAATAGTTAAGTAAATTGATTTTTCAGTTGTTGTTTTTTAATAAACTTGCAAAAATTCTGTTTTTGCTTTGTCATTATGGGGTATTGTGTGTAGAGTCATGCGAGGGAAAAACTATGTAATCCATTTTAGAATAAGGCTGTAACGTAAGAAACTGTGGAAAAAGTCAAGGGGTCTGAATACTTTCCGAATGCACTGTATATCTGCTTGAAAATCTATGGCATGAACTGAAAATGGTTGTCTAGCAATGATCAACAACCAATTTGACAAAGCTTGAAGAATTTTGAAAATAATAAAATGTTGCACAATCCAGGTGTGGAGAACTCTTAGAGACTTTTACTCAGAAAGACTCACAGCTGTAATCGCTGTCAAAGGTGATTCTAACATGTATTGACTTAGGGGGTTGAATACTTATCGAATCAAGATACAGTATTTTAGTGTTTTATTTGTCATACATTTTTTACAAAATGTTCAAATTTTTCTTCCACTCTGACATGGTATTTTGTTTAGATCATTGACAACACAACAAAATGTGGAAAAAGTCAAGGGGTGTGAATACTTTCTGAAGGCACTGTAGGTAGGGAGGGAGGGAGGTAGGTAGGTAGTAGGCTTGGGCGATATACTGGGGTATTTCGAAATACAGATGGTATGATTTTCAATACTGTTTCGTTGGCTACGGGGTGCGTGCTATGCCACTGCTTACAACTATAAGTTAAGTATAATTATAAGAAATCTAAGATGTGTCAAATAAATTATATCCAGCTCAGGGCTCCAGCTATGCATTTGGTTTGCTAACTTGCTAGCTAAGTGGCTAGATGTCAAGATCAAGCTTCTTGGTTACAGCAGAGACATTCAATCCCCTCCTGGATCAAGATCCCAGTAGCCAAAATAGTTTTGTGCGTTATTTCTGTGTTATTTTTTTAGAAATAGTGCCCCTTGTGTGCACTTCCAGTAATACCATATATCACAGAGGATCAAGGTGACTATGTAGAATCCCAAGAAATTTGCAAAACGTGTAGAATTGCAGCAAATCTGCTTTAAAAATGTCTCTCAGTTCCATGGAGAAATTTGTAGAATGGCAGGAAATTGGCTTAAAAATGCAAAAATTATCCACACCGCCAAGATGGGGTCCTCTAAAATGTTCTCTGAAATTCAGCCTCGCCATTCCTCTGCCAGGCCCGCTGTCACACCCCCTGCCATACCCACCACCTATGCGCCTTTTTGACCGAGAAGAAACCCTGAATGTAATCAAATATTTGTGAATTAGGCCTATCTTTTGCCCATTGCAGCTTCACAATGAACTGCAATGTTATCTAAAATGATGAATTGGAGCCCCATTACTGTTGTACCAAACAAGTATTTAACAATATTCCAAGGCCAATGCCTCACAGCAGCAAAGATATGTATTGATTTTTCACATTATGATTTCTCATCTTATCCTGCTTAGTACACACGTTCAAATAATACTTTGGATATGATCTAATGCTTCAAATCTGACTCCATCTGTCCTGATAAAATATCCTTGGATGAGAAGCTCCATATCCAGTGAGAGCTAGAGGCTGGGCTGAGAGACAGTTACCCCCCCAGCAGAGCCTGTCGACTGGACACCCTCCTCCTCCCCCTGCCTGACTGCCCTGCCGCTGGATCCATTTCACTGCAGCTTTTTCTAACCCTCCATTACTATTCAAAGGGGCATCAATCCACACTGATTATGCCAAAGTTCTGCAACCCCATTGATTGCTGAGGTAGCAAGACTAAGCACCCTGCACTTGAACATGGAAGCACTCTCCCCTGAGGGAAGGAAAGACAGCAGCCAACGAGCTAGTAAACATCAACGCAGCAGAACAGAACAAGGCAACATGCCTTAAAGTTAGCAAACCCATGACACCTGTCCTGATCCCAGACCAGAGCAGTCAACAGGGGAGAATGGATTAATTCTAAATGCTAATGTCCTCTGGGCTCCATTAATAACCCTGCCTAGAAGTTCACATTCACTGACAAGCAAAGTTTTCATCCCAAATGACACCCTATTCCCTATATAGTGCACTACCATAGACTCTGGTCTCTCTCAGGCCCATCAAAACAAACTAAAGCCTGAGCCAGTCAGACCCAGGAAGTCACAGTGACACAGAGGGAGGAGACTCGCTCGAGGGAGGTTCATAGGGTTCCGGCCAGGGAGAGTAGTGGCCCAGATTTAGAGTTCTGTCATCTGTTGCCAACCTTCCGTTCCAGAGTGAATCAGAGTCGCCCCCTTGTTAATCTTATTCCAAAGTGTTTGAATATTCATTAAGGCATGGTTCACGACAACAATATTCAACACCAACACATGAGCTGTTTAGCAGCCAATAGTCCTGATGTTTCTACTGTACTTTGCTGTACTCCAGTATGGATGAAATAGTAGTCTTGTAAGTGAAAATGGTTTGTCCAGCTCTGCCCACGAACATAACTGATGAGAAGGATTTCAGTAGATTAATACTTGTTATGAGGAAAAACTAAAAAGGCATAAAATAACCATTCCAAGCCATATAACTGTACATCAAAAGAGATGGGAGTAAATAGTCTGGACTGCCAAAAATAAGTGAGCATCAGAAACTCACTCTTCAAAAAGTAGACACGAATGAATAGGATTCCTCCTTAGCTCGGCACAACACAAGTTATGATGACAATGCTACTTCCGTCCATGTAGCTTCAATCAGTCTTGTACTTGAGCTGACATTTCAGAGGTCTGCTCATCACATCACCGACGGACGGCACACAACTCTCACTAGACCCGTCTTCTAACAGGCTGCTTCTCATCTCATAATGCTCTCATACAGATGATTATACAGTGGGGAGAACAAGTATTTGATACACTGCCGATTTTGCAGGTTTTCCTACTTACAAAGCATGTAGAGGTCTGTAATTTTTATCATAGGTACACTTCAACTGTGAGAGACGGAATCTTAAAACAAAAATCCAGAAAATCACATTGTATGATTTTTAAGTAATTCATTTGCATTTTATTGCATGACATAAGTATTTGATCACCTACCAACCAGTAAGAATTCCGGCTCTCACAGACCTGTTAGTTTTTCTTTAAGAAGCCCTCCTGTTCTCCACTCATTACCTGTATTAACTGCACCTGTTTGAACTCGTTACCTCTATAAAAGACACCAGTCCACACACTCAATCAAACAGACTCCAACCTCTCCACAATGGCCAAGACCAGAGAGCTGTGTAAGGACATCAGGGATAAAATTGTAGACCTGCACAAGGCTGGGATGGGCTACAGGACAATAGGCAAGCAGCTTGGTGAGAAGGCAACAACTGTTGGCGCAATTATTAGAAAATGGAAGAAGTTCAAGATGACGGTCAATCACCCTCGGTCTGGGGCTCCATGCAAGATCTCACCTCGTGGGGCATCAATGATCATGAGGAAGGTGAGGGATCAGCCCAGAACTACACGGCAGGACCTGGTCAATGACCTGAAGAGAGCTGGGACCACAGTCTCAAAGAAAACCATTACTAACACACTACGCCGTCATGGATTAAAATCCTGCAGCGCACACAAGGTCCCCCTGCTCAAGCCAGCGCATGTCCAGGCCCGTCTGAAGTTTGCCAATGACCATCTGGATGATCCAGAGGAGGAATGGGAGAAGGTCATGTGGTCTGATGAGACAAAAATAGAGCTTTTTGGTCTAAACTCCACTCGCCGTGTTTGGAGGAAGAAGAAGGAGGAGTACAACCCCAAGAACACCATCCCAACCATGAAGCATGGAGGTGCTTTTCTGCAAAGGGGACAGGACGACTGCACCGTATTGAGGGGAGGATGGATGGGGCCATGTATCGCGAGATCTTGGCCAACAACCTCCTTCCCTCAGTAAGAGCATTGAAGATGGGTCGTGGCTGGGTCTTCCAGCATGACAACGACCCGAAACACACAGCCAGGGCAACTAAGGAGTGGCTCCGTAAGAAGCATCTCAAGGTCCTGGAGTGGCCTAGCCAGTCTCCAGACCTGAACCCAATAGAAAATCTTTGGAGGGAGCTGAAAGTCCGTATTGCCCAGCGACAGCCCTGAAACCTGAAGGATCTGGAGAAGGTCTGTATGGAGGAGTGGGCCAAAATCCCTGCTGCAGTGTGTGCAAACCTGGTCAAGACCTACAGGAAACGTATGATCTCTGTAATTGCAAACAAAGGTTTCTGTACCAAATATTAAGTTCTGCTTTTCTGATGTATCAAATACTTATGTCATGCAATAAAATGCAAATTAATTACTTAAAAATCATACAATGTGATTTTCTGGATTTTTGTTTTAGATTCCGTCTCACAGTTGAAGTGTACCTATGATAAAAATTACAGACCTCTACATGCTTTGTAAGTAGGAAAACCTGCAAAATCGGCAGTGTATCAAATACTTGTTCTCCCCACTGTACACAGGACTCAACTATGGATGAAGAGGTCTTGTGTGTGATAATGAGATGTGTGATCTTGTGTGATCTCTTGTCTCCTATCATAGATGTGTCTTAGCAGGGCAATGCAGTCTTTCCATCTCCTATCATATCTCTTATCAATAAAGCAATGGATAAGATAACATATACTCAATTAGTCCATATGAGATTGGTCTTCTGCGTTTTCCCAACCCCTCCAATATACACACACATATACACGCTAGTGCGATGCTACGCGCTTATTAACATCAACAGTTCTTGACATCACTGCACTCAGAACTTGTCGCGCGTAGAACGAAATGAAACGTTACAGCCTAGATCAGGGCTCTCCAACCCTGTTCCTGGAGCGCTACCCTCCTGTAGGTTCACTCCAACCCTGTTCCTGGAGCGCTACCCTCCTGTAGGTTCACTCCAACCCTGTTCCTGGAGCTCTACCCTCCTGTAGGTTCACTCCAACCCTGTTCCTGGAGCGCTACCCTCCTGTAGGTTCACTCCAACCCTGTACCTGGAGCGCTACCCTCCTGTAGGTTCACTCCAACCCTGTTCCTGGAGCGCTACCCTCCTGTAGGTATTCCAACCCCAGTTGTAATTAACCTGGTTCAGTTTATCAACCAGCTAATTACTAGAATCAGGTGCGCTAGACTAGGGTTGGAGTCAAAACCTACAGGACAGTAGCTCTCCAGGAACAGGGTTTGAGAGCCCTGGCCTAGATGATCTACCATTTCCATAAATTACATAGACATTGATTTGTGAGTATTAGCTTATAGTTTAGGTTATACAGACATTTCCAAATAGCAGGCCTACCGTTCAATCAACGCAAACATTGAGTCAAGCTAAGGCTAATTCTGAAGAACAATACTGCCTAAAAGCTGATTATCCCCAGCATGTGTACATCACAAATCCATTCAACACACACAATGTAGAGAACCCATACACAGAGGGGCATAGGAGTTCAGTCACTGGTTACATACTAAATGGCACCCTATTTCCCTATATAGTGTGATTTGGTTTGATTAGGGGAACGAGTTGATGCGATTTGGTTTGATTAGGGGAACGAGTTGATGCGATTTGGTTTGATTAGGGGAACGAATTGATGCGATTTGGTTTGATTAGGGGAACGAGTTGATGCGATTTGCTTTGATTAGGGGAACGAGTTGATGCGATTTGGTTTGATTAGGGGAACGAGTTGATGCGATTTGGTTTGATTAGGGGAACGAGTTGATGCGATTTGGTTTGATTAGGGGAACGAGTTGATGCGATTTGGTTTGATTAGGGGAACGAGTTGATGCGATTTGGTTTGATTAGGGGAACGAATTGATGCGATTTGGTTTGATTAGGGGAACGAGTTGATGCGATTTGGTTTGATTAGGGGAACGAGTTGATGCGATTTGGTTTGATTAGGGGAACGAGTTTATGCGATTTGCTTTGATTAGGGGAACGAGTTGATGCGATTTGGTTTGATTAGGGGAACGAGTTGATGCGATTTGGTTTGATTAGGGGAACGAGTTGATGCGATTTGGTTTGATTAGGGGAACGAGTTGATGCGATTTGGTTTGATTAGGGGAACGAATTGATGCGATTTGGTTCGGCACAATTCAATGCACTAAAATGTTTTGCATGAACACATTAATTTTCCATTTTAAATCTGCTGCTGATTGGAGTTCAGGAGCTGGGACTCTCTGAGCTGGATCTGTCGGAGATTACTTCTCTAAGCGGAGTGGCCCTCTGCGTGTGTGTGTGTCAATGGTGTGTGCAGGCACCTGAGCTGAGCATCTACCACCCCACTATCAATTTATGCATTTTGTCCACCCCACTTTTTTACCTGAAATCACCATCACCCACTGGTTAACTTGTCATTTTCGCAGATTGAAAATGTTTTGAGCTAGTACTATGTCAATATTTATATTTAGAAACAACGCAACAGTAAATATGTCATCCACCACGAATGATGCAGTGCCCCCCCTCAGGCCAATTGAGATATCACGTGTGACTAACAAATATAATTTATCATGTGTGACCACAGATTATCCATTATATTGACCAGATACTCAAGTGGCCGCTCTAACAGTGTAAAATAAATATCTTAAAAAATGGAAGGCAGTTAGCCTGGGTACCAGTCTCTTTAGCTAATCCACTCCCTGTACTCCATGTCATGTGCCCAAGACTCTTTGGCAATGACAAGGAGTGACAAGGAGTGGAATGTTAGAAAAGAGACTGGTACTCAGACTAGACGGCAGTCGGGAGGAGGCAAGATCAGGTGGGACCATTGTAGCCAATGAGAGGGCAGATACGTGTGAATAACAGGCACAACTCCAATATAAAGTGTTTTTTTCTAAAAGTTGCCTGGATGTCACATGTCCTACTTATCAGCACACCCGTAACAACCTAAGCGCTACGAAACTTCTATTCGATCAAATAAGCCACTACATTTTTTGTTAACCAAATTCAACAAAACTCCTTGGTGAGCAAAACAATTAATATAAATGCCACCTGCTGGAAAAGAACCAGTTAGGGCCAATTATCCCACTCACTTCACCTCTTCCTTTCTGGTGTGACCCACACATTTTAGTCAATTATTGTAAAAGCGGGGACCGATGCGTATCGGTGAATCGTTACATCCCTACTAATCAAGACACCTCACTTCTCATAATTCAGACAAACATCTTGGAAGCTCTCAACACCAAGATTGTCTGGTCCCATGGCGACACATTGATTTCACAGGCAGTCTGTCAGGACGCCTTAGTGCCTCTGTTTGGGGGAGAGAGCCAGCCATCTGTCCTGCAGCTCAGGTGTACAGACCACAGTCAATCTGACAGTCATGTAAGGAGACTACCCCACCTGTCCAGTACAGGCAAACCAGCACAGTGACCGAGCCATAGACACTCCGTTCCCCTTCATGCTGTGAATTCAGCTTCATCATGCAGTGTAAATAGTTATTTCATTCATATTGTGCTCTACCACACAAAATAATGCATTGTAAAATATGAATGCTCAATTAATAAATATACGCTATAGTCTAAAATAGGCATTCGAGTTTACAGCAAAGTATGCATGAAGAAATGATCCCAACAGAGGTTGAAAGGGGGGGCTGTATGGCATCACCCAGCAGAGTGCGCTGGCCACAGAAGGGATTACCACATCGCTTACTTTGGAGGACCACGGCTGCAAGCAGTTGGCATAGCAACGGACGAGGAAAGCCATTTCCAGAGCGAGAGCAGGGAGGGAAAGTTTCCCCTTTCAACACCTAAAGAAAAAATGAAAAATGACGGTGATCAGATTGAGGCTTCTTCCAAAGGGATGAAAGGAAATTGCCCTGAAAGAGATCAAATCCTCAATGTTGTCCAAACTTCCTCAGACATTAACTGTCAGTTTGTTATTGTTCATTTTAGGTTCTGGCAGTGACTGTCAGATGTCAATCAAGAAGCCAATGCAGATGGCGAGAGAGGCTTTCAGAGGATCATTTGTGATCCCCCCCATGCAAATCAAGAAATGTATTTAAAAGCTGGAGGAAGACCCCGACTCATTGCAGAAAAGCTTATCCATTCGACATCTCCAGAGTGCTGAAAGCAGAAGATCCTGAAGACAAAGCAGGTTGCATAGCCACAGCCTCGATGATCAGTGATCCTGCAAACTTGCTCAAGTTCCGTTGTGCTGTAGACTTCACCACTGTAGGCAGTAGGATCCCCTTAGAGAGAAGTCAAAGTGTTGAGGAAAAGTCCTCAGAGATATTGTTAGTCTCAGAGTTTAAAATCCCTGGCAGTTTTCTTCTTCTTTTTAATCTGTTTGTAACAATGGCAGACAGACAGCCTATTCTCCAGTGCTGTCACAAGTCCCAGAGAGAGACCAATAGCAGGTCTTCCAGTCAGTCAGCCTGCACTCCTCTCTGTGTTCCTCCTCACACAGCCTGGCTCACTGCAGCTCTCCTCCTCCTCCCCCTCCCCTCTCTCTCTCTCTATAGCGCTCCAGCAGCGTGTGCTTGTCCATCTCCAGAGGGGCCAGACTGTCTGCTCCTGCTCCCCAGCTCAGAGTGCATAGACCCAGGCTAGCGTCAACATCTAATAGGCAGAGGGAGGGAGGGAGGGAGGGGAGCCCGGCTGAAAAATAATGACATCACCTGTGCAGGGAGAGGGATGGGAGGAGGGATAGAGTTGAGGAGAGGGAGGGGAGGAGAGAGCGATGGAGGGGACGGAGGGGAGGAGAGAGCGATGGAGGGGACGGAGGGGAGGAGAGAGCGATGGAGGGGACGGAGGGGAGGAGAGAGCGATGGAGGGGACGGAGGGGAGGAGAGAGCGATGGAGGGGACGGAGGGGAGGAGAGAGCGATGGAGGGGACGGAGGGAAGGAGAGAGCGAGTGCTGGGGGAAACTGCATTAGACCGATTGGCTGTCTAGCGGGAGCGGAGAGAGGGAGAGAGGAAGACAGAGAGACAGAGAGTGACAGAGAGAAAAAGAGAGTGACAGAGAGAGAGAAAGACAGCCGAGAGAGTGGAGGAGAGGGAGCATCTTTATTGATCAAGCAGCAACATAAAGCTTTGTGTATTCAGTCACCTCCGTCCCTTTAAATAAATGCATAAATAACAAAGGACAAAGCATAAATCACAGAATGTTATCTGCACGGGTCTGCATGGGAAATATGCTAATGTGTTCCCTTTCACAAAAGCTCCAATCGTGCCTGGTTGTGAAATAGGATTTGAAATCCAGTCGATGGCTTTGATTTGCAGCACAAGATCCAGTTGCATTATTAAAGCACACTGAATAACACCTGGGACAGAGACTTGCAGTGCCAAAGTGAGGTCTGTGAAATGTGTCCTACTGAAGAGTACTAAACCCGTTCTCTGTTACAAAGAAACCCAAACCTATACAACCACTACTCTGTATGGGGCAGCCCAGCGGTGAGGGATGGGGATGTGAAACCAGAAATACATTTTGGGTCTCTAAGACTTCTGAATTCCTCTGGTGTGGCTACAGAGGAGCATGGCAGCCTCACGTTACATACAGCCTTTTCTAAAGCAGAGAGGCTCCTCTGCTCAAACCGTAAACGTGTCAGTGTCGCTCAGCAGACGGGGATGTCTTCTCTCCAAGTACCACTGTTATGAAGAGAGGGGGAACTGAAGCCTGTTTCTCCACGCCCCCCACGCTACCGCGTGCTGCTTAAGGATGACATCATTCTTTTAGCAAGCAGCCAATAGCAGGCCAGCACATGGAGCCTTCCTGGGAGCACTGTCCATAGGAGAGAGAGATACAGAGAGGAGAGATACAGATACAAAGATGAGAGAGAGATACAAAGGAGAGAGAGAGACAGAGAGGAGAGAGAGAGAGACAGAGGAGAGAGAGATACAAAGAGGAGAGAGAGAGACAGAGAGGAGAGAGAGAGAGAGACAGAGGAGAGATACAGAGGAGAGAGGAGAGAAAGACAACGCAACTGGTCTGAGAGAGACAGAGGAGAGAGAGAGACAGAGGAGAGAGCGAGAGAGAGAGATACAAAGAGGAGCGCGAGAGAGCGAGCGAGAGAGACTGAGAAGAGATGTGGTAGAGAAAGAGAGGAGGAGGAGGGAGGGAGAAAGACGTAAAGCACAGTGCAGCAGGAGACTGACTGCTCATGGTCCCTGGAGGAGGGGTCTCCCTGACCCCAGCCTCTCAGGAGGAATAAAAGGACTTCTCATGTAATGGATTAGAGGTTGGTATACGAAGGGAGAGAGAGTGTGAGTGTGAGAGCCAGCTGCAGCTCCCTTCAGCATCGTATGCCTCCTTTTTCATAGAAGGCACAAACACATCTCTGCAAATCCTCTGTTTTACAAACCCTGACTCAGAACCCAAACAAACAGAGGGGGAGGTTCTGATCATCGCTGACTTCCTTCTTCAACAGCCACAGAGGAACCTTGAGGAAAGCTTGCTTATGAACATCTCTCAATCTCTCAAATCCTCCCAAACAAACAAACACAGGTTTAGTCATCAGTTGACTTAAGGGTCTACGGACTCTGCTCTACTGACCAATATACCATGTTTACATTTTGTTTTACATTTAAGTCATTTAGCAGACGCTCTTATCCTGAGCAACTTACAAATTGGTGCATTCAACTTATGATAGCCAGTGCGACAACCACTTTTATTATTATTATTATCATTATTTTTTTTATTATTTTTTTTATGAGGGGGTGGGAGAGGGGGGGGTAGAAGGATTACTTTTATACTATTCCAGGTATTCCATGATGGATTCTCCTTGTTGCATCAAACACAGCAGCAGCTTTGTTTCTCAGGCAGACAAGGAAGTGAGCAGCAGAGAGAAAGCGGACAGACGTCAGGCAGGATGTGCTTCCTCTGTGTGTGTGTGTGTATATAGGAAAGAGAGTTTAACCACAAGATCAAGTTAACAAACAGTAAAGCTAACTTTGTGACTACACTTAAAATCAGACAGATCATTCAACAGGCCAGACATCAGGGTACTTCAGTCAAACAACTGGTCTCTAGCTACAGACAGTGCTGCCGGCTTGTGTACACTACATTAGAGCATGTATGTACTGTACTGAGAACCAGGAAGGAAGCTATATACAGTATACCATGCAATGGCCATCCCTGCTCCGATCAACAATACTCAGATAGTAATTCTAATGGGGGCCTAAAATGTGTGTGTGTAGGGAAATCGCTCACGGGGCTCATTCTCCAAGCAGTGGTCTGGAGAGTGACGAGACGGAATCACTTGGTATCCCTGAGCCATAGGACGCCTCAGTGAGCACTGAACAGACACACACACACACACACACACACAACGGCTTGGCCACCTCTTGTGTATCTATGTGTGGGGATGGGGGGGGGGGGGGGGGGGGGATGCTTTACATATGTTGCTTTACATATTCCACACGGATAACTTATTTTTCCACCACTCATTTGCATATATTGTCGCACACTGCCTATTTCATAAAAGGCAAAAATAATTATGAAAACAATTGATTCTCCCCATGTAATCTTCCCTCCAAATACCTCTCACAACAGTGAACACAGAATGCTGCTATTCTAATAATTGGTGTTCAACATATATATTTTTTAAAGAGCTTAGCGAAGCAAAATGAAACAGGTTGCCTCTGGTCTATTGCTCTTTATATATCCCATAATATACAGTATAATCCCACACTTGAGAGTCCAGGCCACCAATAATCTCCCGAGTGGCGCAGTGGTATAAGGCACTGCATTGCAGTGCTAGCTGTGCCACTAGAGATCCTGGTTCGAATCCAGGCTCTGTCGTAGCCGGCCGCGACCGGGAGACCCATGGGGCGGCGCGCAATTGGCCCAGCGTCGTCCAGGGTAGGGGAGGGAATGGCCGGCAGGGATGTAGCTCAGTTGGTAGAGCATGGCGTTTGCAACGCCAGGGTTGTGGGTTCGATTCCCACAGGGGGTATGAAAAATAAAATAATGTATGCACTAACTGTAAGTCGCTTTGGATAAGAGCGTCTGCTAAATGACTAAAATGTAAATGTAAAATGTAAATAATCCTTCAGTTTAAACAGGCCATATTAAATGGATGATGAAGGCTCCATCATCTTGTACTTGGCCGTCACAATGCTTTCCTGCTCCACTGTTCTGGGCTGTGCTATGCTGTACTCTATTCTACTGTGTTGTACTATACTGTACTGTGTACAGGTCTCGGGCTCTGACAGGAATTCCTGCCTTTAACTTTTTTATCCCCCTCCCTTCCCACCCAGTACCTGTAGGAGGAGATAGGAGATGAGAGAGAGGGGGAGAGGAGAGGGAAGAGAGGGGGAAGAGGTGGGAGGAGAGGGTAGCTGAGAGTAGAGGGGGAGATAAGGAGGCATGGAGAGGGGAAGAGGAGAGACGATGGAGCAACAAGAGAGGGAGGCTGATGTTTTATTATCACGTGAACAGGTACAGTGAAACGCCTTTCTTGCAAACTCTTTAAGAACACAAGAAAGTAAGTAAGCTAGCTTATATACAGGGTCAGTGCCAATACCATATTTACAATGTGCTGGAAAAAGGAGAGGTTGAAAATGACTATGAATATGCCTGCCAGCTGTTCTGTACATGCTCTGAGAATGCGCCCTGGAATACTGTCCAGTCCCGCTGCCTTGCGAGTGTTGACCTGATTAAAAACCTTACTCATATCAGCCTCGGAGAGCGAGATCACCCAGTCCCATGGGTCGGTGGGGGCCCTCATGTACGGCTCGGTGTTGTTTTTGTCAAAGAGTACATAATAAAATGCATTGAGTTAGCATGGAAGGAAGGCATCGTTGGGCAGATCTTGGCTGGGTCTTCCTTTGTGATCCGTAATGGACTGTAGGCCCTGCCACATGCAGCGGGCGTCGGAGACGGTGTAATAGCATTCCACCTTGTTCCTATATTGTCCTTTTGCTTGTTTGATGGCTCTGGAGGTCTTAGCGGGACTTCCAAACCAGCCACTCGCAACTCATTGGAGGACCCTCTGTTGTCATGTGTTGCTGATGAAACTCTGAGGGTGACTTTAAGAGTGACGAGGGGATCAAATAAACACAACACTTCCTTAAAAATAATAATAATAATAATAATACAATTATTATATATAAAAATATAAATAAAAAATAGCTTAGCGAAGCAGAATGAAACATGTTGCCTTTGGTATATTGCTCTTCATATTACCCATATTATACAATATAATCCCACCCTTGAGAGTCCAGACCGCCAATAAACCTTCAGTTTAAACAGGCCATATTAATGGCTTGTACTTGGCCGTCACAATGCTTTCCTGCAGCCACAAAGAGCTCCAGCAGACCACTGTTCTGGGCTGTCCTGTCCTGTACTGTACTGTGTTGATCTGTACTGTACTGTGTTGATCTGTCCTGTACTGTACTGTACTGTGTTGTGTTGATCTGTCCTGTACTGTACTGTGTTGTGTTGATCTGTCCTGTACTGTGTTGATATGTCCTGTACTGTACTGTGTTGTGTTGATCTGTCCTATACTGTACTGTGTTGTGTTGATCTGTCCAATACTGTACTGTGTTGTGTTGATCTGTCCTGTCCTGTACTGTGTTGTGTTGATCTGTCCTGTACTGTGTTGTGTTGATCTGTCCTGTACTGTGTTGTGTTGATCTGTCCTGTACTGTGTTGTGTTGATCTGTCCTGTACTGTGTTGTGTTGATCTGTCCTGTACTGTGTTGTGTTGATCTGTCCTGTACTGTACTGTGTTGTGCTGTGTTGTGTTGATCTGTACTGTACTGTACTGTACTGTGTTCTGCTGTGTTGTGTTGATCTGTCCTGTACTGTACTGTGTTGTGCTGTGTTGTGTTGATCTGTCCTGTACTGTACTGTACTGTGTTCTGCTGTGTTGTGTTGATCTGTCCTGCACTGTCCTGTGTTGTGATGTGTTGTGTTGTGTTGTGTTGATCTGTCCTGTACTGTACTGTGTTGTGTTGTGTTGATCTGTCCTGTACTGTACTGTGTTGTACTGTGTTGTGTTGATCTGTCCTGTACTGTACTGTGTTCTGCTGTGTTGTGTTGATCTGTCCTGTACTGTACTGTGTTGTACTGTGTTGTGTTGATCTGTCCTGTACTGTACTGTGTTGTACTGTGTTGTGTTGATCTGTCCTGTACTGTACTGTGTTGTACTGTGTTGTGTTGATCTGTCCTGTACTGTACTGTGTTCTGCTGTGTTGTGTTGATCTGTCCTGTACTGTGTTGTGTTGATCTGTCCTGTACTGTGTTGTGTTGATCTGTCCTGTACTGTACTGTGTTGTGCTGTGTTGTGTTGATCTGTACTGTACTGTACTGTACTGTGTTCTGCTGTGTTGTGTTGATCTGTCCTGTACTGTACTGTGTTGTGCTGTGTTGTGTTGATCTGTCCTGTACTGTACTGTGTTGTGATGTGTTGTGTTGATCTGTCCTGTACTGTACTGTGTTGTGCTGTGTTGTGTTGATCAGTCCTGTACTGTCCTGTACTGTACTGTACTGTACTGTGTTGTACTGTACTGTACTGTACTGTACTGTACTGTACTGTGTTGTGTTGATCTGTCTTGTTGTGCTGTGCTGTATTCTCCTGGAATGCACTGTGCAAGAGCGGCGAGGTGCTCAAAAAACACAAACACTTGAAATACAATTTACATTTAAATAATAAAACGAGCATGAACTTCAAAGGAGAATTCCCTTTGTCGTTTTAGAAGATTTAAACCTCAGTAACAGTTGGGAGGCATTTCATATGTTACATCTGTCAAGCCTCGAAATCAGACAAACAAATACAGGTGGCTCAAAACAAAAAAATAACGCAGTGCGTTATGGGATACCACTTTGCTCTGAAGCCGGCAGTGTAGCGGACTCGGTCTAATTAGCCCCTACACCTACCATCATTTTCACTCCCTCAGCTTTGGGACACTTGTGCATATGGCGGAGGCGCACGTGAACGCGCAAATGGAGGGGTAAGGAGGAGGGGATGATTTGGGATTCAGCCGGAGAAGACAGGAGGGAGAGGTGAGGTGCAGGGAGAAGAGAGGGAAGAGAGCAGAGAGAGACGGGAGGAGGCCTGGAGGGAATGTGCTGCCTGTGTGTGAGGGTGCAGGAGGAGAGGGTGGGGGGCTGCTACTAGCAAGCATGTCTGGGACTGGTGATCCCTGAAGCCCCAGGGTAAAGTCCCTGCCTGGCTTCAGCAAAACAGCCCAGCTCCATAGCACTCTAAGTGGGATGAAAATATGAGCCTTCCCCTGGAGCGGGGGGAAGGGAGGAGGAGGGAAGAGGGGGGTTCAGCAAGGTTGTCATCCTAGCTATGATGATGTAATCCCTAAAATTAGCTCCAGAGGCAGCAGCAGTGGTACACGCAGCAGAGAATGAATGATGTTAACATTTTGATGAAGTGAGGCCTGGATCGTAGCCTGCACTATATTTTCAGGTCCCAGATACACTCCCCATGGCCGGGTACAGTACAGGAGACTATTCTTGCTGCTTCTCACATGTTTCACGACACATTATCTCTCTCCAGGGCTTTCACTTGTATATACTGGTAGTCGGCGTGCCTTGCCTGATCAGTGTTTTTGTTAGAGCTGCTGTGTTCTTATTATGGTATATCAGAGCAGCTGATTACAGCTGTGTTGTTAAAAGCCTTGTAGTGTTTGTATAATGGTACATCAATGCAGGCTGATGTTGTGTTGTGTTAGCCTGGTGTGCTGGGGCTGGGGGGTTAGAGGGGTGGTGGTTGGCGGGCTGAGGGGCAGGTGCTGAAAGGAAGGGGGCTAGTTCCAGGAGGACAGAAGTGATAAATCACCCAGCAGCCTTGGAACTCAGTGGAGGGGGAGCAGGGAGGTGAAACCCCCAGAGGTCTCCTCTATAAGCCAGACCTCCTCTGCCCCACCCCGCTCTCCATCTTCACCCTCCAATCCCCCCTCACCGCCACACAACCCTGCTCTATCACTCACCCTGCAGGCAGATCAGCTCTAACAGAGGGGCACATCAAGACCCTCATGGTCAAATTTGCTAATAGGATGAAATGGGATAACACAAGATAGAGAGATAGGGGTAAGTGGATGTGTGCCACACACAACATGTCACATACCAGACAAGGACAGAAGTGGGACAAGACAGAGGACATCAAGTTCACCTCTAGAAGATGACGAGGGTCTCCGTGACAACAAGTCAGCAATCAGCCCTTTACAGCATGAAGTCATCATGAGACATCGCAATATCCTCATGACCTACAGAGCCTGGCTGGGGGAGGAGATGTGGAGGGAGGCTGCAGTGTAAATGATCTCTGGGATCAGGACAGACAAAGGCCCTCTATGTGGAGCAGCCAGCCAGCACTTACGCACCTCTACTGGCTGATCACCTCAGAGTCTGTGATGATCATGAGACTCAAGTACACACAGAGGCAATATCAGCTGAGACCTGATGATCAGCCACTAACTGACTAGCTGCAAGCGCTAAAAGCTAACCTCAGCCGCCAGGCTACGTTCAATTAGCCGTGGATGTTTTCACACGTAGACGCTAACCCTAGCTAAGATAAGGATAAGAGGAAGAGTGGCACAACCAGCAGCAGACTGACAGGAAGTGAAATATCACAGGCCATTGACTAGCCTAGCGACCTGGTTCTGCTGCTAGCTGTAGCTGGGTGTCGCACACCAAGACAAAACAGAGACTTGCAGAAGTGTGATCATCACCCTTCAACAGTACGAATGTAGCCTAGTCATTCTATTCAGGCCAAGTTGAGACATTCGTGACCCAGTTACTGGACCATGTCTCATAGAAATGTAACGATCCATGTAATAGTCTCTTAGCAAGGCTAGGAAAGCACTTAGAACATGATTCTGAAGGCTAAGTGAGGTGATGTATCCTTCTATGGCAGTGTGTGTGTGTGTGTGTGTGTGTGTGTGTGTGTGTGTGTGTGTGTGTGTGTGGCAAGTAGGCAACCGATGTACTAATAAAGTGGGGCAACTGAGTCATCATTCATTCGTCAGCATCCGTATTAAATCCCATTGTGCATCAAAGTATAATTGATCCCAGGTCTCTACAGGCTGGCCTGGAGGAGGGTAATATTTCAGGATCAATGACACTCAATGTCAATAGCATGTCATAGGGATACTCATCAGCAGGTCGCACACACAAACAGACACAACCAGACACACTACAGCTCCTGAGTGGCGCAGTGGTCTAAGGCACTGCATCGCAGTGCTAACTGTGCCACTAGAGATCCTGGTTCGTATCCAGGCTCTGTCGCAGCCGGCCGCGACCGGGAGACTCATGGGCGGCGCACAATTGGCCCAGCGTCGTCCAGGGTAGGGGAGGGAATGGCCGGCAGGGATGTAGCTCAGTTGATAGAGCATGGCGTTTGCAACGCCAGGGTTGTGGGTTCGATTCCCATGGGGGGCCAGTATAAAAATATAAAAAAATAAAGAAAATGTATTCACTAACTGTAAGTCGCTCTGGATAAGAGCGTCTGCTAAATGACTAAAATGTCAAATGTTTAAAAAAAATGGTAAACACAACATTGCCTGATGGTCCAGTTTGTTTGTGCTTTAGCCATAAGTCCTCAACATGTATGGCATGACAACAACAGAAGAGTTTCCTTCAGAAAGTATTCACACACCCCGACTTTCTCCACATTTTGTTGGGTTTTCACCTGAATTTAAAATTGATTAAATTCAGATTTAACTGGCCTACACACAATACCCCATAATGTCAAAGTGGAATTATATTTTCTACATTTTTACAAATTGATACAAAATGAAAAGCTGAAATGTCTGGAGTCAATAACTATTCAACCCATTTGTTATGGCAAGCCTAAATAAGTTCAGGAGTAAAAATGTGCTTCACAAGTTGCATAATAAGTTGCATGGACTCGGTGTGCAATAATAGTGTTTAACATAATTTCTGAATGACTACCATCTCTGTACCCCATACAATTATCTGTAAGGTCCCCCAGTCGAGCAGTGAATTTCAAACACAGATTCAACCACAAAGGCCAGGGAGGTTTTCCAATGCCTCACAACCACCGATTGGTATATGGGTAAAATATAAAATAAAAAGCAGACATTGAGTATCCCTTTGAGCATGGTGAAGTTATTCATTACAATTTGGATGGTGCATCAATACACCCAGTCACTACAAAGATACAGGCGTCCTTCCTAACTCAGTTGCCAGAGAGGAAGGAAACCACTCAGGGATTTCACCATGAGGCCAATGGTGACTTTAAAACAGTTATAGAGTTTAATGGCTTTGATAGGAGAAAACTGAGGATTGTTCAGCAACATTGTAGTTAATCCAGAATAGTAACCTAATTGACAGAGTGAAAATAAGGAATATTCCAAAACATGCATCCTGTTTGCAACAAGGCACTAAAGTAATAGTGCAAAAAATTGTGGCAAAGCAATTAACTTTTTGTCCTGAATACAAAGTGTTATGTTTGGGGCAAATCCAATACAACACACTGTATTTACTGAGTGTCACTCTCCATATTTTCAAGCATAGTGGTGGCTGCATCATGTTATGGGTATGCTTGTAATCGTTAAGGACTGGGGAATTATTGCGGATAAAAAAGAAACAGGTACAATCCTAGAATAAAACCTGGTTCAGTCTGCTTTCCACCGGACACTGGGAGATAAATTCACCTTTCAGCAGGACAATAACCTAAAACACAAGGTCAAATCTATACTGGAGTTGCTTACCAAAAAGACAGTGAATGTTCCTGAGTGGCCTAGTTACAGTTTTGACTTAAATCTGCTTGAAAATCTATGGCAACCTGAAAATGATTGTTTAGCAATAATCAACAACCAATTTGACAGAGCTTGAAGAATTTTGAAAAGAATAAATGGGAAATGTTGCACAATCCAGGTGTGGAAAGCTCTTAGAGACTTACCCAGAAAGACTCACAGCTGTAATCACTGTCAAATGTGATTCTAACATGTATTGACTCAGGGTTGAATACTTATTTAATCAAGATATATTATTTTTTACAAATGTTAGAATTTTTCTTCCACTTTGACATTAGAGTTGACAATTTTTTGACATTTTTTTTTTCAATTAAATCCATTTGAATCCGACTTTGTAACAACAAAATGTGGGGGTGTGAACACTTTCTGAAGGCAGTGTAGAGTACGGGACCAGGCTAGAACCAAGAGCTTCTGGTGATAAAGACCCTTTATGACATACATCAGGGGAAACACTGCTGCTGTTCAACTGCCAACACCAGACAGGCAGTGAAAATTGATTACTGGAGCTATTAGTCAGATGCTCAGTTCTCTAGTGTGTGTGTGTGTGTGTGTGTGTGTGTGTGTGTGTGTGTGTGTGTGTGTGTGTGTGTGTGTGTGTGTGTGTGTGTGAGTATATGTTTAGAGTAAAAAGAAGAGAGCTAGAGAGAGAGAGAGCTTGGTGCAATGGTTGAGTTTTAGTTTCAAAATGATGATACATGTTGATCTACAGTATATGATGATGGGACAGATGTTCCTTGAATCTCTTTGCTTGGTAATATCATTAGTTTCACAACTAGCAAACCTTTTAGATAGGTGTCAATCTGAAATCCTCTAGTAAGGGCTTTAAAGCAATGTACCCCTGAGGTCCACTGTCTTCTGCACTTAAAGAGTACACAAACTTTTCCATTTCCATTTGGAAAGTCCCGTCATCACATATTGCAAGTCGAGTATGCAGCCAGATGTGTCCAATCACTCATCTTTAAAGAGCAGGTGCCTACACCAGCACGACTCACACAAAGCAGGGAAAGTTAACATACACCGCCACACACTCAGTGAAGAAGTCAAGTTTCCCACGTACCTGGTTATCCACATAATCCTGAAGACGATCACATCAAGCACCAGGGATGGAGCGAGAGAGAGAGAGAGAAAAATACAAGATGTCAGGAGGATCAACAGAGGACATTTACATTTTAGTCATTACATAAAACATAACGACTGTTCACTGTAAAGGCATTTGTCTGCTTTCCCCCCCTACATACACTCTATAAAACTGACATGAATAGTAAGTGAGCCCTCTGCAGAACATAGAACAGGCTTTATGGCTATGGTAGTTCAGTGTGGAGTAAATGTAGGATACAGGCATGAAATCTACATATTCTGCAATGTTTCATTCAACTTTCAACACTCAACATCATGTGACAAAAAAATACAACATAGGTTGACATTTTTTGGGGGGGAATGCAATCCTGCATTATAAACAAAGAAACTAAACTGTAACCAACATACTGGTAGCTATAACTTTACACAGTAAAACCCCTCTCCTGTGTATGTATTGCTGGACACATCGTTAGCTATAGACCAACATCTCAACCACAAACTGCTTTTAGACGTTTACCTACCACACAACAACAAGTACTTCATTTAACACTTTTACAGTTTCACCACAGCAGTCAACACTATACTTACACTAGACAGAGAAAGCTTAGTACATTGACACCTCAGACACAGCAGTCTATGGCATCTTCCTATCGGAGTCTAATAGAAGCCCTTTAACTTTAGGAACATAGTGAGTATACATTAGCGTCAGTTCTTACCGTGGGGTCCTGGCTGTCAGTGATCAGTTCCCGCTCTCCCCGGGGGTTGACTTTGCGAAAACGCCGGCGGGAACGTCTCTGGGACACCTCCCTCTGCAGCGCCCCGTCCTCACCCTCGCTGGCGTTGTCCACCTGAAACACATCACCAAGCTGGGCCTCAGCGCTGGAGGTCTGGGTCTGGGGCTCAGAGCTACCACCACTACTAGACTGTTCTTGTTCCGAGATCAGTGTCAGCTGCTCAGACTGATCACAGTTCGTTTTGGCTGCTGGTTCTGAGAGCTGATCCTGGATCTGTTCCTGTTCAGGGTTCAGTTGTTCCGGCTCCTGGTTGAACATCCAGTTCTTCCACAGCACAGAGAGCCTGTGCAAGCGCAGTGTCATGGGGACTGCATCCAGGACACAGGCAAGAGAAGAGAGGAGATAGGAGGGGTAGACGAAGACGGTATGAGGCTCTATCTCTCCAAGGCTGCGACGAAAATAGTTCTAGTCATTCTCAGTCTGTTGTGTTGAGTCTGGAGGACGTTTCTGTACAACACTGCTTACAGTGAGGCCACAGCTTCCTGTAGGAAACCTTCAACATGCAAATTTCCTTTCTGAGACAGAACATTTAAATAATGACTACGGAGCGCTTTGTACTAATATGCTGTTGTTGCTGGAGAATTTGTTTTCTTTTCACGTTATAAAACCAAAGCTGAGCAAATAGTTGCATTTTGTGAAGTGAGTTGTGAAACGGAACTATTGAAAAACATTAAAAACTAGGAAAACTATTTATGGAAGAATACTTCAACTGTTCAAGACTCATATACTTAGAGTATTTTCACTAGGAAAAAAAAGCTTTTTTGACAGTTGTTCATTGTTTAAAGTTAAAACGCCACCCTATGACAAAGGCTGTCCAGTACTTTTCAAGACTCACATGCTTGCAGAGTATCTTCACTAGAAAAACACTGATGATGAAGACAGTCTAGTATGAGAGAGGAGAGGCTGTGTTTTATGAGGGCAGATTGAGTGGGTTTATTAGGACAGTGGAGGAGCTGATGTAACCTAACCATCCAGTTAATGTGCTGTGTTTGTAATAGGGATGTGGCAAATGATTTTTTTTTATTAATGTTCAAACAGCCATTTTTTTGGTTAAAAAAAAATCATTAAAAAAAATAAAAAATCATAACATTCCATGTGAATTCACAATGCAGATAGTCTACATCGTGCTTCCTGCAGAGAGAGAAACGTTTCATCATTTACGCTGCTGGTGTGCTTACTTTTCACAAGTGGCGCGTGTAGCCTGTTGTTGTCATGCAATCACAAGTCTTCAAACCGGCACTAGGTTACAGTCATAGAGCTTCCCTGTTATTAGGAGATATCTTGGCTAATCAATGGAAGATGGAATTCAAATCACAGAACTAAAAGTTAAATGAGAAGGATCGGCTACAACGACCAAGAGCCAACAGGCAGGCCGCTACTTAATCATCTGAATGGGTTTGTTGTTATTTACTGTAGGATTTGGAAGGGGAGAAATAGCACAGTTCAAGTTATGTAGTCTCAACTACCATAGCTAGCGTAAGCTAGCTAGCTTAACTAGAGTTTCTCGGTTTGATGCTTCAAGACAGGTACTATGTAATCATATTTAATGATAAATAACGCGTGAGTTGACTTGGTTGCTACCTTTCTCCCCCTCCCTCGTCACTCACATGTAAGATGCTGCTCTCCCTCAGCATTACAGCTCCAGGTAATAAAGTAGCTCAAAGATAGCCTTTTTTTCTCCTCCTAACGTTACAGCATTGTTGCGTTCGGTATTTGTAACATTTTTATTTTCCCTTTATGATGATGATGGGACCTGTTTTCGGTAAGTGATTTTGTCATTACGTTAAGGATCCCAATTTTGTTTAAACGTTCACACCCCTAGATTGTAAACCCATAAAATGCTTCCTGAGAGGACATAGTGACGGCAGAATGCCACCACCGGCCCAGCCGGAGTAAAAACAAGCGGGAGCCAAATAAGAAATGAAGTTAACAAAAAACATCTGCATTGGTCTGAACACTGCTGAGATCTCCCTCCTCTCAGTTCCCCTCTCAATCTGAGTGGTGAAATCCCTGCCAAGGCAATCCAACTTTTTCCACTGTATTTTAAAGCATCACGGGTGGGCGATGACGAATATGAGCAGAACACTATTGACAACTGTTTTGCTTCGCTCAACCATGTACTTAGATGACTTTTCTATTTCATATAGGAGTGGGCGGGTAAAACCCAGAGCCTGGAGTAGTGGGACTAAGGAGGAGGATGAGAGAGGGGAGGGTAGTCTGTGATATAAACTCAACCCAGAGACTGTGTGTGTGTGTGCCGATATATCAGGGCGATATTGGCATTTTCTAGTCTATCGGCTATGCCATTAGTACATCGACATAGCAAAACTGCTGCTATGCCAGCCATCACTCACCGCCTGAGCCACGAGCACTGCACAATGCAGAGCTGGAAAAATCATCATCAGCAGCAGCAAGTTAGCTCATTCTCCAACAAAAAGAATGGTGCAGTATTGAGAAACGGATGAACTGACACAGTGACCAAAATCGAACTCCTGTTGCAAATATTAGTTTAATCACTAATAAGGCTCGTGTCGACATGCCCGGACATGCAGATAGCCATGTGACCTGTTAGCAAAGACCACGATAACTAACCTTTTCATCTGTGGTGTTAGCTACTATGCTAGCCAACTGGCTAGATGAACATGGTACTAAGATATCAGATAGGAGCTAATCGCCAACGTAGCTAGGTAACGTTAGCTGGTTATCATTTTGAACATGCACCATTTTCAGCAACGAGCCATCCGACTTGCAGTGTAATGGTAGCTATTTAATGGTGGGCTGATCTGACCAGCCGCATTCGTAATTGACAGTTGATAGTTGGATTACAGTGCATTCTGAAAGTATTCAGACCACTTCCCTTTTTCCACATTGTTACGTTACAGCCTTATTATAAAATGGATTAAATTAATCTACATAAAATACTCCATAATGACAAAGTGAAAACAGGTAAAAAAAATAATAGTGCACATAAATAAAAAAATTGCAAACATTTATAAAAACCTGTTTTTGCTTTGTCATTATGGGGTATTGTGTGTAGATTGATGACAGGAAAAAAACTATTTAATACATTTTACAATAAGGCTGTAACGTAACAAAATGTGGAAAAAGTCAAGGGGTCTGAATACTTTCCGAATGCACTGTATCTGATTGTCATCATAGGGAAAGAAGGAAGTGTTTTAAAATGCCTAAATAAAGGTTGGCAATAGGTTTAGCTACCTAAGAATCTTCCTGCATGTTTATGGACCAGGTAAGCTGTAGATCAGTATGTGTGTGCGTTCTCACTTCTCAAACTATGGATGGGCAGATTTGAGTCAATGAGACAGAATGTGCATCATCATTTCATATTTTTTCCTACCCTCACACTCCTTGTTAGATATTATGCACATTTATGGCTAGGTAGCAAATGTCATCGTCATTGAGCTAATTATCATATTAGCGGTAAACAGCAGCAAGTGATATGAGCGATGGAGAGAGATGTGAAAGGGAGCGGAGTTGCAGCCTCGCTCTATCCAAGCAGTACGATCAACTTACAACCCTCCCATTTCTTGACAGATGGCTGAACTAGCCAATTAAGTCATTTTGAATTTTGTCCTGGCAGCTGAGTTGTTTAGAGAAGTGTCCTGACAGCTTAAATAAATATAGACAAGAAATAGACAAAAAATACTAGTTTCATAAGCATCTGTGATCACAAATCGTGACATTACGTAGGACTCATTTGCATTGAATAACAGCATTGCCAATATGATGTCCTTCCATACAGACATGACATACTGGAGTGATGCCTCTATGCAAATGTTGTTGATTAGTACATAAATCCCAAATGGAAGTCAAACAGATTGTTTGTCATCTGTAGCACCATAGACTCTACTGATCAGCCCAAACAAGCTCAATAACTCAATGCATGCACACACTCCTATTGAATATGCATTCACCGGTATTGTGAGCAGGCCTATGCCAACTTAATTTACCCAGTTTATCAAGCAATTTACCATTCAAGTACAATTATTACCATCACATTATGTAGTTTGATTGGTAAAAACAAAGTCAAATGTATTGTTTTATTTTAAAATTGATGCATTAAATGCATACATGGTTGTCTCTGGGAAATGTTGTCATCAAAATGTTCAGATTTTATGATATTGAATATCGGCCTAAAATATCAGCCATCAGCCTACTTGACCCCCAGAAATCAGTATCGGCCCTAAAAATTCCATATCGGTCGTTCTCTAGTTCAGACGGCAGGCCTGTCATCTCTGTGAGCCCCAGTCATCCATCAGGGTGTAATGAGACACATCAGATGAGGGCCACAGAGGAAGAGAGGAGATGAGGGAAACAGAAGAAGAGAGGAGATGAGGGCCACAGAGGAAGAGAGGAGATGAGGGCCACAGAGGAAGAGAGGAGATGAGGGCCACAGAGGAAGAGAGGAGATGAGGGCCACAGAGGAAGAGAGGAGATGAGGGAAACAGAAGAAGAGAGGAGATGAGGGAAACAGAAGAAGAGAGGAGATGAGGGCCACAGAGGAAGAGAGGAGATGAGGGCCACAGAGGAAGAGAGGAGATGAGGGCCACAGAGGAAGAGAGGAGATGAGGGCCACAGAGGAAGAGAGGAGATGAGGGAAACAGAAGAAGAGAGGAGATGGGATAGTCATGACAGGGGTGTGCCCCCCAACCCCCACCCTCAGCCCATCAGCTGACTTGCTCGTGAAACGATGGTTACACAAGGCTTCCTACAGAGGCCACTCCTGTGTGTGCGTGTGTGCGTGTGTGTGTGTGTGTGTGTTTGTTAGCCGCTAACACGTGAGACGTCAAGGGAAAGAATGCTTGCACGTCAAGGCCATGTTGTAAAAGTCTGGCCGATTTACCCGTCACTAGGGCTGGAAATTGCCAGGTACCTCCCGATACGATATTATCACGATACTTTGGTGCCGATACGATATGTTTTGCGATTCTCATGATTCTATGTGTATTGTAATTCAATACTGTGGTTTTATTGCTCACCATATGTCTGATTCAGAGGGACAAGAGAGAGCCATGAGAAAAAAAGATTTGATCAGTCACAGAAATAAAAGTGCTGAAAACAAATTGGCTCCCTATTTAAAAAGATTTAGAATAAGCTATGAAGGAAAAATACTGGTTTTGGTGCAGATACAGCCAACTAGTGCAAAAATAATATTGTGATATTGTCAAAACAATACATCGTCAAAGATAATATCCCGATATATAACTATAGATTTTTTCCCCCCATCACTAGAGAATAACAGGGGAATGGACTTGTATGAGGTGCAAAGATTTAATGTCATGTTTGTACTGAATAACAACTATAGGTGGGGTTGATTTATCGAACAACACATATTTCTCTAATGAAATACGAATGAGACGGACAGCCTAATAGTGTTATCACAGCAAAGTCAACAATAGAAGACTGACTAAGCATTTTAAGGGGGCATTTCAGTGTACAATTATACACTGCAAGAAGTAATTCCACACATACTCCTAAATAGAAAGTCTTGACTCTGAACAGAGTGCTGTCTATGAAGAGTCTGCCCATACAGAGAGATATTTACTGCTTGGACCATTGACTAGTTAAACTCATGGATGGACTAGTCTCAGTGTGTGAACTACAATGGTCCGTCTATGGCTCTGTGCTCCCAGACAAACACAGACGGACAGGGACAGAGACACAGGGTGGGTGAAATGGCAGCCATCTCAAACCCCTGGCCTGGCTGCACAAATGTGTGCAGTTAGTCTGTGATAATTCCCGAGGCCTCAATTAGCTAATTGGTTGGAATGTAAGTGATTTGACTGAGTGCTGCTGCAGTGTGAGTTAGGAGCGGAAACTGTGGTGTGTGTCTGTCTGTCTGTGCATGCGTGCGTGTGTGTCAGGGTTTCTGTTAGGAAAATGTGGTGCAGGACAACGTAACCGGGAAGATTTATATTTACCGGACCCATATACATTGGGTGCGTAACCCATTAAAGGTGTCCACCCACGGTGCTCAGAATGACAGAAATCACATTTAGATTATGGTAATTCATCTTAACAGAACATGCAACTCCTGTAATGATGCAAGCAAATAAAACGTGAATTTCAAACATTTGCCAAAACTCCATTCTAAACAGAGCACCTGATGAGAGCGGTTCCATATGTGACAGAAATGAAAGTCTCCGTTAGTAAGGTAGAAAGAGGGGGAGTCTAAAGAGGCAACAACTAGGATGGGTTGTTAATATGACTTTTGGCTTCTGGACAATGAAAGAAAGTTGATAAGAAACCAATAGAACAGGAGAGAAATGGCATATGAGGAAGTATTTTATTGGCTAGGGAAGTAAATTGAAATACATTTACCAAAATGTTATAATTACTCATGTCTACACAGAAATAAAATCATTCAAAATACTTCACCAGAAAGCATGACAGCCACAGAGGAATCTAGGATTTTTTTTTTTTTTATAGCTGTGGATTTTCAAATCACAAGCTTGTAGGCCTATGCCTATTAGGGAAAGCAGCAATTAGGGCAGAGCACGTGGAAATAGGCATAGCTGATTATTGAGATGTGGCTGTCAGTGAAAAGCATCTAAAATATGTGTGAAGATAATGTGTCTTTAGTCATTTAAAACGTTGAGACAAGAAGGGGAGGGATGTGTGGCGAATATATAGGCGAGTCTCTCTCCAGAATGGCTCAGTTGTCTCGCAAATTCTTGCGCATTTATTGTTTCATTGTGTGAATTGTTTGCCCTTTGATTTTTCTTGCTTTTTTTATCAATTCCCAATACATACACTGAGTATACCAAACATTAGGAACACATTGACAGCATTTCCCAAACTCTGTCCTCGGGACACCAAAGGGTTCACGTTTTGGTTTTTGCCCTAACACTACACATCTGATAAAAATGATCAAAGCTTGATGATTAGTTGAATCAGCTGTGTAGTGCTAGGACAAAAACCAAAAGGTGCACCCCTTGGGGTCCCGAGGACCGAGTTTGGAAACCCTGACCTAGGACATTAGGAACAAGTCTCAATTCGTCGGGGTATGGACTCTACAAGATGTCGAAAGCATTCCATAGGGATGCTGGCCCATGTTGACTCCAATGCTTCCCACAGTTGTGTCAAGTTGGCTGGATGTCCTTTGGGTGGTGGACCATTCTTGATACACACAGGAAACTGTTGAGCGTAACAAAACCCACCAGCGTTGCAGTTCTTGACACAAACCGATGCACCTGGCACCTACTACCATACTCCGTACAAAAGGCACTTAAATATTTTGTCTTGCCCATTCACCCTCTGAATGGCACACATACACAATCCATGTCTCAAGGCTTACAAATCATTCTTTAACCTGTCTCCTCCCCTTCATCTACACGGATTGAAGTGGATTTTACAAGTGACATCAATAAGGGATCATAGCTTTCACCTGGATTCACCTGGTCAGTCTATGTCATGGTAAGAGCAGGTGTTCTTCATGTTTTGTACACTCAGTGTATGTCACCAGTAATAAACATGTATGGGGAATAAAAAAAAAAAAAAAAGAGTAGCTCAAGACATAGAAAGATTAATGCAACATGGAAGAACCTGCATTTATCATATTTTTCTCTATGTATTTTGACTTGGTTGACAATGGAAGTTATAGGGCTACTGCTACATTAGCCTATAGGCTATGGGTTCCATGCGCTCATTTCTTTAGCCGCCAATGGTTGACGGTGTATCAATGTGTCCATATGGCAGAGGCTGGTGCTCTCGCATGAGTTACATTTTAACTTTTAAATTTTTACCATTTTAATTCAGATTTTTTATGATTAATCATGTGACAATGAATTTGAGAAACAAAAACATTATTATTGAAATTAAACTGTTCCATGAAAATGTGCCTATGAAAATCATAACTGGCACGCGGATCGGTAGAAATGATAGGATAAACTGTAAGCTTCACAACATTGAAAGTCCTTATAAAACAATTGTCGCCACGTTTCCATGGTCAGATTTGCCTATAGGCTACTTTGAAGCAAGGTAAGACATGCCTCATAATATGAAATAATCAGGTTTCAAACAATTAAGTAGGCCTATGTTTTCAAAATGCATACTGACTCCAGCTCACGTTATAAAGTGGTGGGTGACGTGCTGATAGCCTGTCGCCTGCACTTGAATGGTGAATGGGAGGCACGCTTCAATTACCAGTTGAGAAATAAAAATGGTAGCTCTTTTTAAATCGTGCACAAAAACTGTTTTGAACATGTGATTGCATTGTTGCAAAGAATGGGCTTATAAAAGCATGTTTTACTCCAGCAGCAACCAGCTGAGGAGCAGCAGGAGAAATCCCTCTCAGAATAGGCTCTGTATGCTGTGTGCATACTGACACCATTGCTAAGCCCCCCCCCCCGGTTACTGTTGCTACCTCAGACAACATTTTCCCGGGAAGCCCAATTCCTCCTAACCACTGGCGAAATCATCTCACAATGATCTCAAACTGTGTTTTTAATACACAATTAAATGAAATACAGACTACCCCTTGCTAATCAGGAGGCTCTCTGGTGTGTTGTGGTGGACTGTCATTACAATTGCTTCACCGGATCCTGGTAAAATGAAGGTTGCAGTGTGGCTAGCCACTGGATGGCTCTGAATGCACTGTCAGCATGCAGCCAAAGTTACTAACCACTTTTGGAGCCTCTCTAATCCTATCCTGATGTTGACAGGAGATGAGAGTTGTATTCATAACATGGCTCGAAAAAAAACAAGTTGTATTAACTGGCTAGCTAGCTAGCGTTAGCAACGTTGGGTGGTCAATAAGACAGAGCTAGCTAAATCAGCTGAGCTAGCAAATGTAACAAAAGTATAATTTTGGATTAGAAAAATACTCCAACATGCTCTGCATGTCAGGAATCACAGTAGAAATTGCACTGTTAAATTATTTATCCATTTAAAGAATTTGTTTTTGGATGAAAACTCTCCTTTTGGTTTTTGTATTGCCATCATTGTTTCAAACGTGAGCTTGTCCGAGGTGTCGGACTCGACAACAGTTGCTATCCATTGCAGCGCTTTGATTGTTTGGCCAAAATAGCAAAGGGTCAATTGGGTGTGGGAATGATACAAAATGGATGTCCATTAAAAGTTTGGTTATAGTCAGCAGTGTTAGGGGTAAAGATGTAAAGTAATGTGTTGGATATTACAGTTACTTTGTCAAACAATGTGTGCATTACTCTCAGAATCATTTCCCTACCGTGTGCGATTCAATGATCCGATCTCGACTTGTTTCCTCATTTAGTTCTCAAGCGAGCAGAGGCTGTTTGGAGAAATGTCACGACAGCTGCCGTCCATGGAAACGTATAGAGTGCGCACCTCGGATCTTTGCCATTGATCGCTTCTGTGATAGCAAAGCCCATATAGGGCTTTTCCCGTCTAGTGGCAAGTGTGCCCTCTATACATCTCTATGTTGTCCGTCTATGGGTCCAAAACTGATGGCTCAAGATATATACAGTGGGGAGAACAAGTATTTGATAAACTGCCGATTTTGCAGGTTTTCCTACTTACAAAGCATGTAGAGGTCTGTAATTTTTATCATAGGTACACTTCAACTGTGAGAGACGGAATCTAAAACAAAAATCCAGAAAATCACATTGTATGATTTTTAAGTAATTCATTTGCATTTTATTGCATGACATAAGTATTTGATACATCAGAAAAGCAGAACTTAATATTTGGTACAGAAACCTTTGTTTGCAATTACAGAGATCATACGTTTCCTGTAGGTCTTGACCAGGTTTGCACACACTGCAGCAGGGATTTTGGCCCACTCCTCCATACAGACCTTCTCCAGATCCTTCAGGTTTCGGGGCTGTCGCTGGGCAATACGGACTTTCAGCTCCCTCCAAAGATGTTCTATTGGGTTCAGGTCTGGAGACTGGCTAGGCCACTCCAGGACCTTGAGATGCTTCTTACGGAGCCACTCCTTAGTTGCCCTGGCTGTGTGTTTCGGGTCGTTGTCATGCTGGAAGACCCAGCCAAGACCCATCTTCAATGCTCTTACTGAGGGAAGGAGGTTGTTGGCCAAGATCTTGCGATACATGGCCCCATCCATCCTCCCCTCAATACGGTGCAGTCGTCCTGTCCCCTTTGCAGAAAAGCATCCCCAAAGAATGAAGTTTCCACCTCCATGCTTCACGGTTGGGATGGTGTTCTTGGGGTTGTACTCATCCGTCTTCCTCCAAACACGGCGAGTGGAGTTTAGACCAAAAAGCTCTATTTTTGTCTCATCAGACCACAGACCACATGACCTTCTCCCATTCCTCCTCTGGATCATCCAGATGGTCATTGGCAAACTTCAGACGGGCCTGGACATGCGCTGGCTTGAGCAGGGGGACCTTGCGTGCGCTGCAGGATTTTAATCCATGACGGCATAGTGTGTTACTAATGGTTTTCTTTGAGACTGTGGTCCC